>NC_139567.1:27697135-27971385 GCF_965112155.1 Podarcis liolepis | reverse complement strand
TAAAGTTTTCTTGGTTTAAAAAAAAGCACAATAAGGGAGGAGAGCAGGGCAGGGGGCGGGGCTTCAAGTTGTCCGGCCCCTGGACGGCAGGCTGAGCATGCACACAGGCCAGCTGGCCATCATCTTCCTACCCATGGTAAAATGTATTGCATGTCTATTTAAGTCAGTAATTACAGTGGTACCTCGGGTTACATACGCTTCAGGTTACATACGCTTCAGGTTACAGACTCCGCTAACCCAGAAATAGTACCTCAGGTAATAACTTTGCTTCAGGATGAGAAAAGAAATTGTGCTCTGGCGGCACGGCGGCAGCAGGAGGCCCCATAGGCTAAAGTGGTGCTTCAGGTTAAGAACAGTTTCAGGTTAAGAACGGACCTCCAGAACGAATTAAGTACTTAACCCGAGGTACCACTGTATCTCCAAAGTGGCACCTGTCCCTTTAAATTAGCAACTGCAAACATTATGCAAATCTGTATCATCTTTTTGTCCTCTTTTTGGTGACACATTTCCTCTTCCTTTTTTTGGCCACTCTAGGCTTTAACTTGCAGATCATCTCCTTGTGCATTCATGTTGCCTAAATAGGAAGGGTTTAAAAGAATCATAAACTGACAGAATAACTACCATTATTTTTAAATATTTTCTCCTTTATACCACATCATTTGACTTAATGCACCTAAGAATGCTGCTCTTTCTCAACTCAATTGCCTCCATTTGCTCCAATAAATGTCTACGTGCCCACTGAGGCTCTCTCCCCACAGTTGCTTTGGTGCTCTTGTAATAAAACACTGTTTTATTTCCACTCTCCTTTTCTTATGCGGTGAGAGGAAATAGCCTCTGTCCTGAGCTCCCTGGGGTACAACAAAACCATTTCTCCTCAGATAAATCAAGATCTATAGCAAAATAAATTACCACGGGGTAAGCAAGTATTTGTTGGTCAGAGGGCCAGTTTACACACACAACTTTGAAGGTTTACATTCCTTCTTTTCATGAAATGATTCTCAAAGCATCTAACAAATAATAGGCATACCACACACACATATACCACCCAAAGCTCATACATATACAGCACACAGTGGTCTTTGTGTTTTAAATTGTATATATTTTAACTTAGTTTGGCAATTTTATCTGTTTAGTTGTTTACTATTTGCTTGTACAGTGGTACCTCAAGTTACGTACGCTTCAGGTTACATTCGCTTCAGGTTACAGACTCCGCTAACCCAGAAATAGTGCTTCAGGTTAAGAACTTTGCTTCAGGATGAGAACAGAAATCGTGCTCCAGCGGCGTGGCAGCAGCAGGAGGCCCCATTAGCTAAAGTGGTGCTTCAGGTTAAGAACAGTTTCAGGTTAAGAACGGACCTCCGGAACGAGTTAAGTACTTAACCTGAGGTACCACTGTACTTTTGTACACAAACTGCACTGACTGGTGTCTGATGCAAATATCTATCATCTATCGACTGATTGATCGATCGCACAAGGACAGCACATGCTTCCCTGAGGTCTTGCTTTCTGAGGGCAGCTGCCAGCCTGAGTTGTGGATGCTTCCACCAGTGGGAAGATGTTTCAAACTGGGACTCTCAGCAAGCAGGCTCCATCTCCTTAGGTCCTGTGCCACCAGCTTGGTTTCTATAGGAAGCCTGCGAGACTCAGCTTTGTGGCCTGAGGGCTGCATCTAGCAAGGCTGTAGCTCAGAGGGCACAGCACCTGCTTTGAATGCAGGAGGTCCCAGGTTCAGTCCCTGGCCCTCCAGGCAGGGCTGGGGAAGACCCTTCAGGAGCTGCTGCCATTCAGCGCAGACAGTACTGAGCTCAACAGAAAGCACCTTCCTGCATCGCCCTGTCTGCATGTTGGCATGGGCCCATCCCGGTTGCCCAGGCCTCATCAGAGCTTGTCCTTCAGCCAGAGTAACTTGTCTCCGCTGCAAGAGTCCTCCCTACACATCTGCTCTCTTTTGCTGGTTGCTATCTTGGATCTTGACTCCTGTCTGGTTTTCGTTGCTACGCTTCTGCCTCTGACCTCCACTTTACAGCACAGGAGGGGAGAGATGCTCTCGTGCTTGAATCCTGCTTGCATGTTTCCATAGGCATCTGGTTGGCCACTGTGAGAACAGGAGGTTGGACTGGACAGACTGTTGGCCTGATCCAGCAGGCTATTCTTATGTTCTTAGGTTTCTTTGTTCCTGTGCACAATATACTGGTATGTGCAAACTGGAATTGTTTCTCAAAGGCCTTATTTGAGGGGGGAAACGGTTGACCCAGCACTTTGACACATTCCAGGTGGATGAGTTTAAGCTGCAGGCTGGTTTAAGGTCACTGATTGAGCCTCCCAGCAAGGAACACACTTTGCTGTAACCCAGGCTGGTTTTGCTGGAGCAGTGCATGTTCTGACTTCCCCTGAAGATTGTGTGTGTGTCTACACACTTCATTTCTTAATCTGCTTTTTCTTCCCAATGCGAACATGAATTAAACAAAATTGAGATAACTGTGCAGGAGCATAGATTAGCTCTAGCTGCTGGGCAGAGCTCTTGGCTCCCCTCCAGTGGTGAAGAGATAGATTCTGAAGCACAGGAGCTTAACCTGAGAGCCTTTGCCATGCCCTCAAGGAGAGTCACCAAGGGGCTGTGTCAAACCATTACACACATACCAAACAGAAGCAGCACATAGGATAACACATAGGCTATTGGGACCAGTATGGCTGCAATCCTATTCATTGTTTCCTGGCAATGAGCTCCCTTGAACTCAGCGGTGCTCCCTTTTGATTGCCCAGGTTCCTTCTGTAAAACTTCAATGAGATACCTTCCATCAGCTGAAACGCAACCTTGATCTTTTAAGCAGAACTGCAAAACATCTTGTAAAGAACTTGAACTGCTATCTGAAGTAGGAACTCCGTCAAATAAAAGTAGGGCTTGGATATTTTCTCAATTCTCTGACTTCTTCTGTGCTAATCTCTCACAGGCAGGGATAATGAGTCTTTCATGTTCTGTTCTAAGCAAACTTGAAAGACTCATTATCCCTGCTTTCCATTGCCAGAGCAAGTAGGATCCGTCAATGGTCCTGGCACTCCAGCAGATGGCATCAGTGCTGCTGTGCTGGAAAATACAGCTAGGCTATGATGCTCCATGCTCCTCCTCCGCTGTATCACAACTCCCTTCTGGCCGCTGCCTATGGGGGTAGTTTGAAGCATGCCCAGAGTGCTCCCAACCACCACCATTTTTAAAACCGAGCTCTCATTCTTGTCACCCATTTAAAAGCGTTGTAAAACAAAACCACAATATCGTGGGGTTCAGTTAGTTTGGGAAGTTGGATACTAGACTCCTGGCCTTGCATGGTTCTGGCCTTAATGTGGTTTGACGATGCATTAAGTATGCCTTCTTAAAACCCCTCCTTCCCAGGAAAAAGAAGACCAAATGTAGCTGTCATTTCACTTATTTATTATTAATAATTTCTATTTTATTTTTAGTGCTCAAAAGAGCGTTAAAATCCCCAAAGCCTCGTGAAGAGAGGCATTAGTGGTCCCGTCTTACCAGAGGGCATGGAAGGGGGTTGTGAAGGAACCAGGAGATAATGGTTTGCCCAAAGCCATCCATTGGGTTATTGGATGGAGCCCGATTGTAAATCCAGACTCCTGGGTCCAAGCCTAGTACATTATCTGTTGGATCACAGTTGCTGTCTTCAACAGTTTGTATCAAATGCCACAGGCGGGTGGGGGAAGAGATGTGTAAATGGGAATGCAATATCCCTTGTGCTCACTGTGCAAATTGGATCTCAGTGATAGTGACATTCACACCAGACATTTAAAGCACTATGATGCCACTTCAAACAGTTGCGGCTTCCCCCAAAGAATTATGGGAGGTGTAATTGGTCACAGGTGCTGAGAGTTGGTAGGAGACACCCCTGTTCCCCCTCAGAGCTACAATTTCCAGCCTAAAGACAGAGTGATTTTTAAAGCACTCTGGGATAGGAATAGGGGTTTCCTACAGATATCTCCAGGTGGGGCTGAGAACGTTCTCTGCCTAAAACCCTGGAGAGCTGCTGATAGTCATCATACCGAACTAGATGGATCAATGGTCTGGTTCTTACACTTGACAGCTAATAATAATAAAATGGGCCTTATGCTATGTACTTCTGGTTTTTGGTATTAATATGTAATGGATCAACACAGCTGCCTGTATCTTTGCACTCTCCTTGGGGACATGGATGAGCTTTCATGATGAGTTCCTGAGCTTCATGATTTACCAACACACCATTGGAATTACAATTTTAAAAACCTGGGTGGAGATTAATCTGCACCAAGGTCTTCTCCAGGTAAATGGCATGTGAAACTGCTCTATGCTGAGTTTAGAGCATTGGTCCACCTGTCAATCCCAATGACAACTCTCCAGAAATTCAGGCGTCGTCTTTCCAAGCCCTGTTCCATGAGAACCTTTTCACTGGGGATGCCATGCCATGTATTAAACCAGGGGCATTCTGCATGGAAAGTTGATGGTTGGGGCTTCAAAGTGCAGCCCTGGGCCCCCCTGTGCTGCACTTTGAAGTCCTAACCATCAGGTGATCCATTGGTGCTTCAGAAGCCCCTTTTACCTGCCCAAGCATGGTGTCATATACAATGCCAAGTGATTGGCAGGTGGGCATGGCTTGGCCTGGTGCTAGAGGTTCCCCACCCCTGCCATATACTGTATGCTCTATGCCAACCTGGCACCCTGAAACAGCAGCCAGATGCTCAACTTTTGGACAGCCCCAGTGATCTGGCTGTGTAAACACATGAGGACAGTTATTTGCACTGGGCAAATGATTTATACTCACAGATTGCTTTAATTCTGATGAGCTCCTTGTTCGATGTGGTCACACTTTCTGTTTCCACACTGAAGAGAGAGTGCTGCCACAGAAAAGCAGACCAGGCCTCTAATGTATTTTGTTCAGAGCAGCCAAAAATTTGCCCCCCTCCCCGCACCACCAACTACTTACTTTCCGACACAGAGAAACGTCGTGCCTGCCATGTTAAGTCACTGAAATTGTAAATGCTTGGGAGGAGACTTCCGGTGCTGCGCAATCGCGTTACAAGCGGGGGTTTTGCCGAGAGGGAAAACCCCGGGCTATTTTGGAGGATTGGGGGTGCCCCAGGGCGCGGAGGCCCCCCGAAAACGTCTCTGAAGGGAGTTCAGAGAACCTGGTTCCCGTAGCGACGGAAAAGCGAGCGGCTTTGGCCGTCAGGTAGCCCCAATTTGGAGCGAAGAGTACGGCGTTGCTGCTCAGCGGTCGTGGGAAGCCATTACCGACCTCCATTTAGCGAAGCCCCGAGCTTGGTGCGAAAGCGCTGCATTCTCGCACAAAGAAACTCCGACCCAAGAACCTTTAAAAATTTGCGAAAATATCAATAAGGAAGTCGGGAGGAGAAATATGAAATAAGCGGAGTTCAGCCTGAAACGAAATCTGCTCAACACAGCGCAACGCTAGTGCTGCGAAAAGTGAAAGTGAGTTGCCTTGGCGGACACTTTGTTTCTCTCCCTTTCTACCCCCTTGTCCAAGCGAATTCTACTTAGAGACTAAATATCAAAAGGCCCGGGGGAGAAAGGAGGAGACCAGAGATATATAGTTGCTGTTGAGAGTCCTTGAGGAAACGGAGGGGGAAAAGAAGAAAAAAAGAAGAAAAGAGCCCCTCTCTGGCGTTTTGAACTTGTAAGATAAAGGGAAGGCGTACCGGAAGAGAAGGCTCTATTGCTGCTTACAGATTGAGGAGTATGGTGGACTGAGGAAAGGGACGTTTATATCCACTCCCACTGCAGGAGAGACACATATATATACTTTGGTCTTTCTACAACTATATTTTCCCCCTTCTCTTCCCCTTTCCCCCCTTTTTCCCCTCCCTCTTTGACTCTCCAGAACTGGTGGGAAGATGGGAGTGACAGATTGCTCGGAACGTTCTTGAAAACAGGGAATAGCGACATCTTGAAAACTGTGATACTTTGAAGAGACTTGGCGACCTCTAGTGGACAGACTAAAATCAACGGACTTACTGACTCTCTCCCAAGTTTCCCCACTTGACTTTTTATTTTGCTTTTTACCCCACCTTCTTCCCAGATACTAGATTGTCTGCTTACTGGATGGTGGAACCGCTCTGGGCAGAAAAGGGTAACGTTGGAGAGTGTTAAGAACAGATAAATATTTGAGCGGGAAAAAATATATTTATACAAAGCTGTAAGTGAAAGAGGAAGTTGGGGAGGGGGGAGATAAAGTGTAGTAAGGGGAGACGAAAAATAAGAGTGTAAGATGTCGCATACGGCAAAGAAAGGTATGAATGGGGGGACCCCCGGAGAAAGGAGGGGATCTAAACAAGAACCTGATCCTAGGACAGACATTATGAAAATGCTAGTGGAAATAAAACAGAGTCAAAATAATTTAGAGCAGAAGTTAGAACAAGTAGATAACAAAATTGGAAACATGGACAAAAAAATTGATGAAACAGTAAATGAAATCAAAGGCCAGATTAAAGAAATATTTAAAAGAACGCAAAATGTAGAGGAAGGGATGAAAAAGACAAAATTGGAGTTAAAGGATATTAAACGGGATAAAGAAAGAATTAGAGCTGAAATGTCGGAGTTGAATAGAGCACAAGAGGAGATAAAAGATGTTATTGCGATGAATGAACTCCGACAGAGAGAGGCGAATCTTAGGCTGAGAGCCATCCCGGAGATACAAGGTGAGAATATAAAAGAAATATTGATAAGAGAACTGGCAGTTTGGATGGATGTGACAGTAGAAGAAATGACTGGAAACGTATACAACGCATTTAGAATGCGTGTTAAAACATCAAAACCCAAAAAATTTACGGGTGACTGTCTGATAACATTTAGAGATAAAGAATTTCGAAATAAGGTGTTGCAAAAGAACAGAGAAAAAAGACTAAATATAGGGGGAAATTATATAATTATTTTCAAAGATGTCCCAATTAGACTACTCAAACGAAGAGACTTTTATAAGCCACTAGCACAGACCTTGAAAAGGAATAGAATTGAATTCAGATGGGAGTTTCCCGAGGGAATATCATTTGAATATAAAGGGAAAAGACATAGATTATTGAACTCAGAAGAGACCGGGAAATTCCTGAGGAAGTATAAGGAATTAAGAACGGAGGAGGGTGGAGCAAGAGAAGTAGAGGAAGGATCACCCAGAAATAAGAGGACAGAGGACGAACAAGAAACGAACGGTAGTGGATCAGAGGAGGAGGAGGAGGAGGAAGGGGAGGAAGAAAACACAGAAAACCAATAAAGGAAGGAGAGAGGGAGGAAGGAGGGGAAAGAAAGGAAAAAGATAAAAGTTTAGTGAATGTCAGGCAACATGGGGTTAAAATTTTTGAGCTGGAATGTTAACGGAATAAATGATAAAAAAAAGAGGAACAAAATCGAACAATTTTTGAAAAAGAAAAATCTGGACATCATCTGCCTCCAAGAGACGCATGTGGCTAATAAGCATAAAAAATTGCTAATTAACAAAAGACTGGGAAAAGAGTTTGAGTCTTCCGATAAAGAAAAGAAAAGAGGGGTGGTGTTGTATATTAAAAATAAGATCGAAGCCAAACAAATATTTAGAGATGAGGAGGGGAGGATGGTCGCTGTTCGGATCAATTGGCAAGGAGAGAATTTAATTGTGATTGGGATTTATGCACCAAATAATAATAAGACTGAATTTTATAAACACCTCGAAATGAAAATTACAGAATATATGGATCAGAGAATTATTCTTATGGGAGATATGAATGGTGTAATCTCCGTAGAAATGGATAGATTGAGGGAAGGAGTAAGTAAAGAAGGGAAGCTGCCAAAATCATTTTTCTCAATGGTTAAAAACTGTAATCTGATGGATATTTGGCGTCTCAGGCACCCATTGGATAAGCAATATACATTCCACTCCGAGCCACACAATTCGATGTCACGGATTGATCAGGTTTGGATATCAAACGAACTATGTCCCAGGGTAAAAAAAATCGATATAAAACCGAGAGTGATCTCTGACCACAGTCCGATAGAATGGGAATTGGAGAGTTATGATAGAAGAACTTTTAGATGGAGGTTAAAAGATTATCTTTTCAATGATCAAAGAATTGTAGATAATGCACATAAAAAGTTAACAGAATACTTTATGGATAATCGAGACAAAGGTACAAATATTAATACAGTCTGGGATGCTAGCAAGGCTGTGATAAGAGGATATTTTATCCAACAGAATGCGATTAAAAATAGGAACAGAGAGAAAGGAAAAGAGGAAATTTTAAGGCAGATTATGGACAGTGAACAAAAACTAATTAGGAAACCCAACTCTCAGAAAATAAAAGAAAATATAAAAATTCTTCAAGCCCAATTTGCAGCGATACTAAACAGAGAGATAGAGTGGAACATCAAAAAGTTAAGACAAAAGAGTTTTGAATTTTCAAACAAATCTGGAAAGTGGTTGGCGTGGCAAATTAAGAAGAGAAAAGAACAAAGTACAATAAACAGAATTGTAGTAGAGGGAGAAGAGGTTACTGACCCAAAAGGAATTAGGAAAGAGTTTCTAAACTATTATAGAAGCCTTTATAAAAAGACAGACAGAAACAACTCAAGGAAGATAGAAAGATTTTTGAAAGAGAAAATGGTGCAGAAAATCCCAACCGACGAAAAGCAACGTTTAAACAAGCCAATAGAAATAGAAGAGATAGAGGAGGCAATTAAAGATTTAAAAAGAGGGAAGGCTCCGGGACCTGACGGATTCACAGCAAGTTACTATAAAGAGATGAAATCAGTGCTTCTGAATCCTTTGAAGGAGATTATGAATAATGTTTTAAGAAAAGGAGAAATCCCGGAGACCTGGAAGGAGGCGTTTATCACCCTCATTCCGAAACAAGATGCGGACCCAACCCAGGTTAAAAATTATAGACCAATTTCGTTGCTGAATACCGATTATAAAATATTCGCAGGTATTCTAGCGAAAAGACTGAAGCTTATATTGGTGAAAATTATCCATAAGGACCAGGCCGGGTTTCTCCCAGGCAGGAATATGAGGGACAACATAAGAAACATAATTAATATGCTTGAATTCCTATCGGTGAGAATTGACAAACAGGCGATAATGATGTTTGTAGACGCCGAAAAAGCGTTTGATAATGTGGCATGGGACTTTATGATGAAGAACTTAGAACACCTGGAAGTAGGTAGGAATTTCTATAATGGGGTGAACGCAATATACAGAGAGCAAAGGGCTAAACTGATTATAAATAATATTGTAACAGAGGAAATAAAGATACAGAAGGGCACAAGACAGGGATGTCCACTCTCCCCGTTGCTGTTCATAACGGTATTGGAAGTTCTTCTAAATTCAATTAGACAGAATGAGAAAATTAAAGGAGTGACAATCGGACAACACGCCTATAAGACCAAAGCATTCGCGGACGATCTTGTCATAATGACGGAAGACCCAATAATTACAATAGAGGAAATTCTAAAGGAAATAGATCAATTTGGAGAAATAGCAGGCTTTAAATTAAATAAAAGGAAAACAAAGATGATGACTAAGAATATAGATCAAAGAGCAATAGAAATAATCCAAGAACAGTCACAGATACAGGTGGTTAAGAAAATAAAATATCTGGGGATTTGGCTCACGCCAAAAAATATAGATCTGTATAAAAACAATTATGAGCCGGTATGGAGAGAAATAAAAAAAGATTTGGAAATATGGGGAAGACTAAAATTGTCCTTCTGGGGAAGGATCAATACTATTAAGATGAACGTATTACCGAGGGTACTATTCCTATTTCAGAGCATTCCCATAATTAAGGGGAGTAGAGTGTTTAAAGAATGGCAGAGAGTGTTATCAAGATTTATTTGGCAGGGTAAAAAACCCCGTATAAAATACAAACTGTTAACAGATAAGAAAGAAAGGGGTGGCTTTGCCTTACCGGACCTGGGATTATACTATGAGGCAGTATGCCTCTGTTGGATAAAAGACTGGGTTAAGTTAAAGAATAAGGAGTTACTTGACCTAGAAGGCTTTAATAACAGGTTCGGTTGGCATGCCTACTTGTGGTGTGGCAAGAAGAAAATACATAAGGGGTTTGAAGATCATATTTTCAGAGGCCCACTTATTGAAATATGGGAGAAGTATAAGAACATATTGGAACCTAAGATCCCACACTGGCTTTCACCCCTCGAATTGATGAGCCTCAAGAAAATCAACATGAGTGGGGACTGGGCAACATATGAGCAACTGCTAATGAAAGAGAATGGGAAATGGAAATTAAAGCCCTACGAACAGATTAAGGGATATGTGTATGACTGGTTACACCATCGCCAAGTCAGCGAAATGTTTAGAAAAGAGGCCAAAGATAGAGGATATGCAGATAAAGAATCAAAATTCCAGAGGGAAATTATAAATGGCGAGGAGAAAATAATATCTAGAATGTATAAAATGTTGTTGGATTGGAATTTGGCAGGTGAAGAGGTAAAGACAGTAATGACTCGATGGGCTAATGATGTGGGACATGCGATACAATTCGAAGATTGGGAGAATTTATGGAAGGAGGGTCTTAATTTCACGGCGTGTATAACTGTGAAGGAGAACGTCATGAAGATGTTCCATAGATGGTATATAACACCTGCGAAATTGTCAAAAATGTACAAAGTAGACAATAAATGTTGGAAGTGCGAAGAGAAGGAGGGTGCCTTCTACCACATGTGGTGGGAGTGCAGGAGAGTGAGAGAATTCTGGGAAGAAGTTTATACTGAATTAAAAAAGATTTTGAAGTATACATTCACTAAAAAATCCGAAATTTTTCTGTTAGGAATATTAGGGAATGAAATTAAAAAGAAAGACCATAAATTTATGTACTACGCAACAGCAGCCGCAAGGATAGTTCTTGCTCAAAGGTGGAAAAAAAAGGAAATGCCAACAATAGAGGAGTGGAGATTGAAGCTACTAGATTACTCAGACTTGGACAGGTTAACGGGAAGGATTAGACACCTAAGAGACCAAAAGTTCGTTAAGGACTGGGGGAAATATGTAGACTATCTGGAACACCTTAGTCAAGGGCAAATAACGTTAAGGGGATTTAGAGAAGCACTGTAAAGGAGAAAGAGGTATTGTCTAAGGAAAATAGAGGTAAAAGAGTAGTCAATGACAACACATAATAGGAAATGTGTACTTTTGATTTTTATTGTGGAAGATTTACGGGCGGGTTGAAGGAAGTCCACAAAGAAATGACTATGTTAGTTTGATAGATGTAAAAACTTTATTGTATATATGGAATATCTACTCTGTGTTAACATTTTTTAATTTTTGTTTTGAAATTCTATTCTGTATTCTTTATTTCTTTCTTTTTTTTCTTTTGTTTCTATTTCTGGAAAATCAATAAACATTTACCTGAAAAAAAAAAAAAAAGAAATTGTAAATGCTTGTATGCACCACTATGTGTTTACATTTGATTAGTTGGTAACTGAATTCCAGGGAGTTCTCTAGTAGTTCTCATGTGATTGGCTAACATTGGTCACAGGGGAGGTATCTAGCAAAGGAGAGACTTCATTTTATGTGAAGCAAGATGACTGTGTTTTAAGATCCACTGTGAACACTGCTAAGTTGAATAGAGTGTTGGAGTGTTTCTTTTCTGCTTGAAAGACGGCAAAACTGCAGGAGAAGGTAAAAGTGGAAATCTCTCATAGGAGCTGCAAGGCATGGCCTAAATGAGATACAGAAGGCTGAGTGATGAGCTCTGGAAAGAGAGGAAAATACAGTTGTTTGGAAGTTAGAAGAAGAGACTGTAAGACTTGGAGTAGCATGTGGCCATAAATATGTTTTAATTCCTCTATAAGTTTCTACAAGTAAAGTTTTTGAATGTTAAAGTTTGGACATGGGCTTAATTTCCAAAGAAGGGTGTCAGTCATATATATGATTTGAGCTTCTTAGCTGAGATTTTGCTACTCTTACTTCAACATGCCTCACACCCTCTGCGCCAGGGTTCCCAGCTCACATCAAGCCCCTGTGTGATTTTGTGCACATGAAGTGATGGGGTATCCAAACCTTTGGGGGCCAATGGGCACATTTGTAATTTTGAGGAAGTGCTGTGGCCTCCAGTCACAAAATGGCAGTCATGGGGGGAGGGATGTGGGAGGATCACACAAAATGTCTGCCACATCTAAAACAGCAGGGAAAGAAACACAAAATGGTGTGGGCAGCTGCTCTCATGCTCCCTCAGAGAGAGACCTTCTTTTCCTCTCTCCTCCCTTCAAAGGAAATGTCAAAATGTGTGGAACAGAGACTCCCTCCCCACATACACTTGTCTCTTTGGGGCTGCATCCTTTTCACAAAAGCCCTGCAGTACAAGATCAGAGCTACTGCAGGAACTTTCTTTAGCATTAGGCTAAGATCCAAAGAGCTTTTTAGACACACCCGAGGGCTTAGGCATGTTTCACAGGATTTCCCCCCCCCCCCACTTTCCCCCTTTGAACAGCAGCTCCTTCCCTCCCTCCTTCCTTCCCATTTCACAAAGTAATTTTGAAAGATGCTTCACAATCCAGAGAGGCTTGCTATGTGGCCTGGCATGCTTCTGACTCAGGACAAGGCCGTGTCGTATGTCATCCACAGCGCATAGTTGAACTATGGAATTCACTCCCACAAGACGTAGTGATTAGCAGCTGACTTGGATGGCTTCAAGAGAGGATTAGACAAATTCACAGAGGAGGATATCAGTGGCTACTAACAGCCATGCTCTACCTCCACTGTTGGCGAAATTGTGGCCCTCCAGATGTTGGTGGCCAGCAACTCACATCCTCCTTGACCATTGGCAATGCTGGCCAGGGCTCCTGGGAGTTGAGAGTCCAGCAATGTCTGGAGACCCACAGGCTCCCCAACCCTGAATCAGAACCGGTCCAAGACCACCCAACGAAATACACTAGGATCTGTTCCAACATTCTGCTCCAGAACTGGGAGACCTGTGTACCTCCAGATGTTATTGGACTGCAGGTCCCATCAGCCCCCAGATAACCTGGCCAATGGTCAGGAGTGATGACAGTTGTAGTCCTGGATGGACGTTCACGGGGTCCCCACCTCTTTTCACAATACCAAATTGGCTTCAGTCCCTTCCTGCAAATGTTTATCCTGACAGTTGAATCCATTATCCTAGTGCTCATGTCCTCCACAGCAAAAGCAGTAAGACAATGGTTCCTGTAACTTCCTACCCAGCCAAGCAATGCTGACATATTTTTATCATCAGCTTGACACCCTCCATCTGCAGACAGCGACTAGGATCCCTGAGCCCCTGGGCTCTGCTTTGCCGCATCAAGTGTTCTTTCACACTTGCTGAGTTGTCTGATGAATTTAAACAAGATGTGGACAACTCTAAACAGTGGCTTTAAGTGCTGGCTGAGTGTCCCTCTAAATAACTGAACAAGGAAGATCAGAACAATCAGGAGCTGCCAGCCCACTTTTGAAAAACCGTTCTAAGCCAAGCTAGATGGAACTGCTGACTGCGGCTGTTGGCAAAGGATAGAGCAGGCTCAGCGCATTGGAGAACTTTGATTGAAAACATATTTAATGGGTTGTCTCCAAGGTTATTGGTTATTAGATCCATTGAAATTAATGGAGAGAACTATCTCAAGCCCGTTGATTTCAGTAGATTTACTCTATGTAGAACTTGGTTGGATGCAGCCCTTTGGGTTTTTATCATCACTAGGTGATGGTCAACATTCAAAAGGGATAAGTGGGTGGTTGTGTTTGTATAAAGCTTAAAAACATGTCCATCCTTTGCAACTGACTGTTATACAACCTTGAATACACAACCTTTTATATTTCGGTTTCTCAGAGATCAATGCATAATTAAACATGTGTGAGTGTCTATCTGTTTAGTGCTATTTAGTTCAGGACTGGGGGGGAAACCCAACCTTTTATCTGCTCCAGATGTTCCTTAAGGTACAATAAAAATGAGAAAGAATCTCATGGCACCTTAAAGACAAAGAGATTTATTGCAGAAGATGCTTTCATGGACCCAGGGTCCACTTCATTAGTCTCTAGCCCACAAAACTCCATGTCATTACGACAAATCTAGGCATGAAAATAGGCAATATATATTTTGCTTATATGGCTCATATTTTGCTGCTGCAGTTTGAGAAGTCTAAAATAAATGAGTCTCAGCTGACCACAATAGCTACAGTAGTAGATCCCATGAGGATCTAGTACATGCACAGAGGAAGATCCACAATAAGTGATGGCTCTACTCTATTTTGTGCTGGTTAGGCCAAATCTGGAGCCTGGCTTCCAGTTAGAGTAGTGCTAAGGATCAGCACAAGGATCTAGCAAATCTTACACTTGTATGTTCTTGTGAAGGCCAAGGAAAGGATCCTTGCTGTCTCTTTGAAAAATATATACAGTGGTATACCTTGGTTCTCAAACTTAGTGCGTTCTGGAAATTTGTTCCAAAACCAAGGCACATTTTCCCATAGAAAGTAAAGCAAATTAGTTCCAGACTTTTAAAAACAACTCCTAATAAAACAGCAATTTAACATGAATTTTACTATCTAACGAGACCATTGATCCATAAAATGAAAGCAATAATCAATATATTGTACTATAAAATAAGACAGTATCGTAGATGATAAAAAAAATCTTACATGCACTGATGATAATCATTGTTTGGATGGGGGGGGGGGCTTTTATCCATTTCCACAGTCACTCAATCAATCAGTAGCTGAACTGGGTTCCACACAGTCACAAAAACAATTTAACCGAAAAAGCCTGAAAAACAAAATAAATAGCAAAAACAAAAGTGCCAGACCTAATCCATTCCAGAAGTCTATTTGTCTTCCGAAATGTTTGAAAACCAAGGCGCAGCTCCTGATTGGTTCAGGCGCCCCGGAAACAATAGGCGACTACCACATTGGACGTTTGGCTTCCGAAAAACATCCGAAAACCAAAACACTTCTGGGTTTTTGGTGTTTGGGAACCACAGCGTTTGAGAACCAAGGTACCACTATATATAATTTTTATTCACATTTTTAATACAGATGTGCATCCCACATCCCCTTCCCTTTCTTACCTTTCATACTAATCACGACTTACAACTAAATACCTAGTGACTCCCCTGCCACCCTTTTCCTGTTTTTTTTCATTTCTACTAAATCGTGTATCCCAAATTGTTGATCTTCAAATTTCTTCCTCTGTTAATTTCTATTAGCACCTATTCTCCTGGATTTACTCAAGACCTGCTGGGTTATTTACTTGTTTATACTGGTTCTTTAAATATTCAACAAACATTTCCCAATCCTCCTTATATTCTTTATCATCCTTTTTTTCTTATCCTATTCGTTATGCCTGCCAATTCAGCATATTCAAGCATTTTAAACTGCCACTCTTCCTTAGTGGGTACCGTACTTGCTCTCCACTTTTGTGCCAGTAAGATTCTAGCTGCAGAGAAATGGAAATTTGGACAAGATTGAATTTAACACACTGGGGTAGAATTTCAGCTATTAAAATGAATATCTTACCAAAATTCCTGTTCCTTTTCCAAATGATCCCCATAACAGATAAAGATGAATGTTTTAAAAAATGGAAAACAGACCTAACAAAATTTATATAGCAAGGCAAAAAGCCACGGATCAAACATAAATTATTAATGGACATAAAATAACGGGGTGGCTTTGGACTTCCAGACCTGAGAATATACTATGATGCGGCATGTTTTAGTTGGATCAGAGACTGGATTACATTAGATAATAATAACATTTTAGACTTAGAGGGATGGAACAACAGATACGGCTGGCATGCCTATCTAATTTACAACAAAGTGGTGGTGCATAAAGAATTTCTAAGTCATGTAATTAGAAATTCGTTATATAAGGTCTGGGTGAGACATAGAGGGTTCTTAGAACCAAAAACCCCATGGTGGGTTTCACCGTTAGAAGTAATATCGGTCAAAAAGATAAACAAGAAAGGAAGATTGATGACATACTAGCAGCTCCTAAAGGAGGAAGTGGGCCAATTAAAATTAAGACTATATGAAGAGGTGACCCAATACTGCACCACGTGGTTACAATATCATCAAATTGCCCAAATATTTAATCAGGACAAAGCAATAGGATTTGAAAAAGAAGAATCAAAACTACAAAAAGTATTATTACAAAACTTGAGAAAGAGTATATCCAAAATGTATAATTTATTATTAGAATGGGAGTTAAAGGATGAAGAAGTAAAAGAAGTTATGACTAAATGGGCATGCGATATAGGTTACGCAATTCGGCTGGACCAATGGGAGAAAATATGGAAAAGTGATATTAAATTTACGGCATCTTACACAATCAGAGAAAATTTGATGAAAATGGTGTACCAATGGTACTTAACTCCAGTAAAATTGGCTAAAATTTACAAATTAAAATCAAATACCTGTTGGAGATGCAAGAAAGAAATAGGAACAATGTTTCACATGTGGTGGGAATGCTGACCTAATAAACAATTTTGGAATGAAATATATGAAGAAATCAAAAAGATGTTTAAAATATCTTTTAGCAAAAAATCAGAGGCATTCCTTTTAGGTATGATCACAAACAATATTCCTGGCAATCAAAGGAAAGTATTCCTCTATGCCACAACAGCTGCCAGGATGCTCATAGCAAAAAATTGGAAAGGGAGAAAAATTCCATCAATGAAAGAATGGCAAATTAAATTTTGTGAATATATAAATCTGGCAAGACTCACAGCATTCATAAGGGGACAATCGGACCGAAAATTATTAAAAGAATGGGGATGTGCTAAAGAGTATATGAAAAAACATTGTTCTGGAGTAAACATATTGGTATGTAATGAATGATGCTTTGCAGGGTTAAAGAAAGAGGAAAATGGTGTAAAAAGTATAAAGATAGAAGTAATCTACATTAGACACAACAACTTAGATAGAGTAAAAATTTGAGATCTTAGAACAAAGGAAGGAAGTCAATATGTGTATACGTATGTAATGACTAGATTAGAATGATGATATGGTTTTATTTGTAGATGTGTGTTTTTGTTTTTTGTTTTTGTTTTGTTCTTTTTTCTTTTGTGTTCTTTTTTTTTCTTGTTTGTACTGTTTTATTTCGGACTCAATGTTTGTAATTTTTGTTGTAATTTTGCATTGAATATACCGTATTTTTTGCACCATAACACTCACTTTTTTCCTCCTAGAAAGTAAGGGGAAATGTCTGTGTGTGTTATGGAGGGAATGACTACAGGTGGCGTGCCTACAGATTTTCCTCCTCTAAAAACTATGTGTGTGTTATGGTCGGGTGCGTGTTATAGAGCGAAAAATATGGTGTGTGTGTGTGTGTGTGTGTGTGTGTGTGTGTGTGTGTATATTCTAGCTGCAGTGGTGGCATAGAATAATAAATTCTTTTGTTTCTTTGGGACTTCTTTTGTTACCATTCCCAAGAGGAATGTCTCAGGCTTTATTGGGAAGGGTGTGTGTGTGTGTGTGTGTGATTGTAAATTACTTCCCAGAATTCCCTGATTACTGTACAGGACCACCACATGTGAAATAAAGATCCCTCTACTTCATTGCATTTCCAACATTTGCCTTTTTCTTTTTTAAACGTTTTCGCTAGTTTGGCAGGTGTTAAGTACCACCCTTGCTGTCTTTTCCTGGCAGTTGCAAAAGCAACGTGGAATAATTTTTAAGAGTCAATTGCAAATCTATTCACTGCTATTGTAATAGGGGTACAAATACCAGGAGCTGCCTTGTTCTGAATCGGGCCAATGGAGAGAGCATGAAGTGCAATATTTGGATGATGAAGGCAACCGTGCAAACCCATCACTGCGCCTCTCCACCTTTGCAGTGTCAGGAAGTGTTTTAATCAGCACATCTGCTGCCTTAGGCACCGGGAGCTGATGAAAGATCTTTAAAGGGATAGATTCTCTCTTTCTTTCCCATGGACTTGGAATAAAGTGTCATAATTGTAGGGGAGAGTGGTATGAGAGAGATGAGGAACAACTAAGTGCAGCATTAAAACAAGAGGAGAGTCGAGAGAGAGGCTCCTTTGGCACCAGCCAGGCCCATTGGGAGAAGCTTGGTTCATGAATAATTGGGCATCAAACTTCAAAAATTCCTCTTCCAAAAATGGGGAAACCCATAACCATTCAGATTTTCTGAACTGTAACTCCCGTCATCCTGGACTATTGAGAATTCTGGATGGAGTTGATGGGAATGCCAGTTCAAAGAAGGACTTCAAAGCCACAGGTTACCCATCTCTCTCCTTCTCTCTCTGTCTTTTATGTCCTTGTGCTGAATAGCACCCCAGCACACCTCCTCTGGTTCATCATCCCCAAATATCTTGCCGAATGAATGGATAATGCCACTAGAATATCACAGGGTGACTCACTGCCGCTTTCCTGCAGGGTAAACATGATGCTCAAAGCAGCCTGTAAAATACAATGAGCTGAGCAATCCGCATGCTGCAGCAAGCTGGCAATATGGTTGCAAAGATCAGGCCAGAGACTGGCCTCCTTGTCCTCTTGTCTTAAAATCAGCCACAGGTACAAAGGCTGTGTGTGTGTGTGTGTAATGCTTATAGTCACAACCTTTTGTGCATTCAGCTCAGCTAAAATAAAATGCACACGCTGGAATTGGGCAGGGGAGGAGTAGACTGAATTAAAGGTCATGATGTTCTGCTGACCTTTCTCTGTGCTTTGATTCTTGGTGGTTCGATAGTGTTCTTTCATTCTCTTCCTCTCAGTAGAATCATTACACGTTCCAGCCTCTTCTCAGTCCATTTATTTGTTTTCTCATCCAGCTTTACTGAACCATTCATAAAATTTCACATCTCTAAGATGGGTTTGCAAAGAAATGATATTTTTATGCATGGTTGTTACATTAGCAAATATTTTGACGGAGGGCTTGCTTGCCTAAGCGTCTGGTTTTCTGACGGCTGGGAAACTGTTATGAATTGGACCAAGTGCCTTGCTGTGTTATCTCGTAAACTTTTGCTCCTTTGTTCATCTGATTCTTTTTCCAGTTCTGCATCATCAAAATTGTGAGGTCGTAAGACTACGTTTTGTGAAGATGTGCTTTGAGCACTACGAAAGCTCTCTGCAGAAATACTGAGCGTTATTTAGGTCCCATTTTGCCAGGAGCTCTTGCATTGTGCTTGCTGAGAAGAAGTGGTTTGTCAGAGGCGCTCTTGGGAAAGTGAGGTTCTATTAGTCACTTTTCAAAAGTCAAAATATCCTGGCTATTGTTTCTACCAGAGCTCTCAATGGGGTTGCAATACAACCAGTAGTTCCCAATCTTTTTCAGGCCACAGCCCCTTTGGTTCCACGATCCCCAGTGTCCCCTAGCATACCCTGTAATAAGCATTATTCAGAAACAGCAGTTTCCGAATAATAACATTCAAAACAGTAACAGTTAATTGCACATTTATTGAAAATCCAGTTAAAACTATTTAGTTTAGTCAATTTAACAAAACCAATGAAGTTGATCTAGTGATACCAGCTTGTCAAAGTCCGAGAGTCATTTATACCTCCAGTTCTTGCCTGCCACTCCCTGACCTCTTAACAACCCCCTAGCTAGGGAATCCCACTGCCCATCCCCCCCCCACTTGGGGGTGCTACCATCCTCTTAGGGAACCACTGTTTTAGATGCATAGGCAGCAAAATTAACACAATTTAAACAAAGAACATAGTGAAGACTTGGTGAACAAACTATAGCGGTTGTTCCCAAGTCTGGTGCCCTCCAGATTTAGCTGACAAGGCATGAGGGCAGAGGGAACTGTCAAGATTGGCTTTGTTCCTTTTCCTCCTGACAGCGGCCTCACCGGAAGAAAACTGTGCAGAATCCTGCTCCCTGGTTCAAGCAGCATCACGGCCCTCGAAGTCAGTCCAAGTGCAAGACGGCTTGTGCTGCACATGCCGCGCTTGCAACCGTTTTCACAGTCCAATTTCAGCACAAATCAATCTTGAGTTCGATGTTGGGGAGATGCCCTTTCTCCTATTTCTTAAAGCCAAGAGCCTGATTCTAAGCAGCTGTCTCCAACGTTTTCCTTGGAGGGTGGGGGCAGAAGAACCAGGCTTTAAATGTTTACCCAAATCAAGCATTTTCCATACATTCAGAAACATTTTAAAAGAGAGTGTTGGATCAGTCTGAGCAAGAACCTGCCAGTTTCCAGTGGATTGGCTGCCTGTGATCATTTCATCCAAATTTTTAAAATACCCCCCTCCCATCAGTTTCTGTCTTAAGCAGTTGGCTCACCTCCCTGTGCACACGGCAGCCGACTAACAGTGAATCTGGCAGCTGATCTTGTGCTTCTGGGACATTTTCTTCAAGCTATTATCCTCCAGGATTGAATATTTCAGGATTTGTAGTCCAAAGAAACCACAGAATATTGGACTCCGTTATTCCTCATTCTGTGTGGGGTCCTGGAGATATTGTCAGAATTGACTGGTATTTGAAACTGGGGGTTGGTATGGGTGTGCAAAAAGTGTTCTGTGTGTGTCTGTGTCTGTGTCTGTGTGTATGGAGATTTTCTCATTAATTTTGAAGTTTAGTTCCCACTCATTTTTGGTTCATTTATTTCCCCCCATTTCCCCCACTTGTTTCAGTGGGAGACTCAGCCAGCCTTCTGCTGCCTCTAACTTTGTTGTTTTATAATGCACGTGGCATGAAATCTACAAACATCCTGTTAGCAAGCTGTTAGATCTGGCAGATTTCAGGCATATTGGATAAAACACCCCCAATTTTTCAAGCAGCTGTACAAAAAGTACACAGACACAGCCTATCTGCCACCAAGTACTTCCTACCGAGCCAGGTTCAAAGTTCTTGTAGTAATTTGTAAAGCCCTGAACAATTTAAGTCCTGGGTTCCTCAGGGATCACCTGAACCCTTATGTACCACCTCATTCATGGAGATCATTTTGCAGGAGCGTCACGGGTTGTCCCCTGCGTTGGCGAGGCTCACCTGACAGCAATGAGAAACTGAGCCTTTCATGTCATCATTGGTCCAGTCCGGTGGAACTCTCTACCCTTGGAGATACAGCAGTGTTTAACGGTTAATTGTTGTTCATTTTGAATTTTTCTGTTTTTTACTGTATGTTTTCATTGCTGTAAACCACTTTGATATGTTTTCTATGATACGGTGCCAAGCTCCCCGTGCCTTTCCCCTCCCCCTCTCCTTCTGGTAAGCACCTTCATCTCAAGCATAAAATCATCTGGGGGGCCTCACAGGTTCCCTACCCCTGCATGAGATACTTATTTAAAATTAAAGAAAATTAAAATGGTGTCTGGCTTGTTGCTGTTAAAATTTGTATGCTGCTCTTCATCTGTAGATCTTGGGGTGTTTCACAAGATAAAACCACAAAATACAGTGGTACCTCGGGTTACATACACTTCAGGTTACATACGCTTCAGGTTACAGACGCCGCTAACCCAGAAATAGTACCTCGGGTTAAGAACGTTGCTTCAGGATGGGAACAGAAATCGCACGGTGGCGGCGCAGCCGCAGTGGGAGGCACCATTAGCTAACGTGGTACCTCAGGTTAAGAACAGTTTCAGGTTAAGAACGGACCTCCGGAACAAGTACATAACCAGAGGTATCACTGTACATAATAAAAACAAGAAGAGAACAAAATGCCTTTGACCCTGGAAGCCTGTGGCCAACATTTAGACTGCATTGATTTCCTTCCCTCTCCTCTCCTCTCCTCTCCTCTCCTCACCACACCCACACATATGCATCAACACCCCACCCCCACCCCCGCCTGTCATGGCTTTTCTGGCTAGGGGCTCATGCCATTTTTGAAATCCCCCCTCACTCCATTCCCTGAAACCCAGCTGTGATACTGCCAGCCACAAGGTCTGGGATTTCTAGCTGAAAACCGCAAAACAGAGTAGCTCTCTCTGTCCTGACGTGAACTATTAAACCATGGTGGAGATTGTTTCTTGAATCTTTTATGGCTGCCTTCTTCAGTCTTTCCCCTTTCCTCCCTCTGATGCTTTTAGCAGCAACAGCAGCAAAAGAAGAAGAAGAAGAAGCAATTACTGAGAAGTTACTTTGTGGGCTCAGGGCAGATGCCTTCCAACACCTCCCAACTCTTCCTTCGATAAGTCTTTGGAGAGGAGAGCAAAAGGCCTCAAATGGCCCAGTTCGCAGGCTGTGTGCTGTCCTGCAAATGAGCACCTGTCAGTAATAATCTACAGCGGATCTGGGCTTTGCAACACAGCTTTGGCCGAGAGGAAATAACGACGGGTCCTGTATTTATAATAATGGGGAAGGAATGCTTTTCTGTCGGAGTCTGACAAGAAGCCAACAAAATGTCAGAATCAATGGGCTGCTAATAGAACAAGCCACGGCTGTTGCAAGGAAGGGGGTTCTTCGTACAGATAATGATGCCTGCTCTGGGCCGTATCGATCTGGTAGATTGATGGAGACAGGCAGAGCTTATAGCTGCTTCAGCATCCCATTCCCAGAAAGACGCAATGAGAAAATGGACCTTGGCTGGCCAGGGATGCAGACCCCAGGGGGTGATTTTGCAGATAAAAGCCACATAATGTTTCGTTGTGGGTGCTGTCCATGGTCGGAGGCAGCAATGCTTCTGAATATTAGTTGCTGGAAGACACATGAGGGGAGATGGCTCTTGTGCTTGGCTCCTGCTTGTGGACTTCTGTCTGGGGCATCTGGTTGGCCCCTAGGAGAACAGGATGCTAGGCTAGGTGGGCCATTAGCTTGGTCCAGCAGGGTCCTTCAACATTCCTAAGGAGTAGATGCACACTCTGAGGTTGCTGAGAGGAACCAAAACACCTTATGTTGTTTGGTGCATCTTATATAACTCTTATATAACTGCACACACATTACACCTCCCAGAATCCTTATACAGTGGTACCTCGGTTTTTGAATGTCTCTGTTGCCAAACATTTCAATTTTTGAATGCTGTAAACCCGGAAGTAAGTGCTTCAGTTTTTGAACGTGCCTCGGAAGTTGAACCATAAACACGTCTTTCATATTGAGTTTTCCATTTTGAGGCTTCTGTACTGAGTTTTTAGTTTTCGAACGTTTCAGAACTCAAACAGTCTTCCAGAACAGATTACTTTCAGAAACCAAGGTACCACTGTATTTCAGGCCCTGTCATCTCCCCTTAGCTGTTTATCATCGAATATACTTTACAGGTGCTTTTAAAATAATATTATTTAAATGATTTATATCCCACACTTCGAAAACACTCCCAGAGCACCTCAGTCAACACACTGAAACACAGTTCTATAATAATAAAATACAAATTTAAATCTGCTTACAAAAAAAATCCCCAAAGAGCAGGAGCAAAGGGGCATAAAAATCCACAATGGAAATAAAACTGACACATAAAGGCGCCATAAAATAGTCCTTGCCTTTGTTGTCACAGAAATTACAAAAAAAGAAGAAGGTGGCAGCAGATTCTATAATTGGGGGGCTGTCACTGAAAGGGCAAGATCTCTGCCTGCCAGTCACCAGTCTGGGGCACCTGAAGAAACACCTCAGAGAAGGTGATCTCTGTGGACTCATGTGGAGAGAGGCAATTCTTCAGGCACCAAGCTGTGAAAAAGTGAGGTATCGGCCCCAGCCAGCTTGGCTGATGATCAGAGATGATGAAGGTATGGTCTAGCAACACCTGGGGGCCCAGCCCTGCTGTGAAGGACAGCGTCAATACTTGGAAAGAGCCTTGAAATGGGCCTGGAAGCCAGTGTTGTTCTTTAAGCAAAGGAAAGATACCTTTCCAACCCCAGGTCCCAGTTAGGAGGTCTTGCATTTGCATTCTGAATTAATGGCGGTTTCAGAATCACATGCAAAGGCAGCCCCACATATAATGTGTTATAATAATTTAACCTAGGGGTTATAAAAGAAGAGAAGAAGAAGAGTTTGGATTTGATATACTGCTTTATCACTGCCCTAAGGAGTCTCAAAGCGGTTCACAATCTCCTTTCCCTTCCTCCCCCACAACAAACACTCTGTGAGGTGAGTGAGGCTGAGAGACTTCAAGAAGTGTGACTAGCCCAAGGTCACCCAGCAGCTGCATGTGGAGGACTGGGGAAGCGAACCTGGTTCACCAGATTATGAGTCTACCGCTCTTAAATGCTACACCACACTGGCTCTCTTTATTATTAATAAAGAACAGGTCTGCAAGTCTTATTAGGTAAAGGAGGTGTGTATATGTCAGCCTAGCACTGGGAAAAAATCCTAGGTGCTGGGTAAAACTCCTAAATTGGTGGATAATCCCATCTTTGGACAGGTTCCGCTGCTTTAAAATGGAAGGCTCGCTTTGAGAGGTTTGATCAAGTTTGTTAATGAAGTGGCAGTGCCCTCATGCAGAACAGCTGGCCTTCTGCGGCGTCAAGACCTTTGGAAACCAAAGGGATCCCTTTTGAGGGCAGGAAAGCAAAACAAAATGGCGGAGGGAGCCAACAGAGAGGGGCAAAGTGCAGGGAGCCCAGTGCAGTGCAGCAACAGCAGCAGAGCCAATCTGATGCTCTGCTGCCGTGCCTGCACCACAGGGAGCTCCCCAAGCCCTTTCCTCCTTCCCCCTTCTTGGTTACTGGCAGCGACACTCAGTGTTTGGGAGGCCTGGTGTGAAATGCTGCCCCCTGCACTGCCCAACCTAGCACTGCTGCCTTGGACTATACAGTGGTACCTCAGAACTCAAACGGCTCCATTCTCGAACTTTTCAGTTCCCAAACGCCAAAAACCCAGAAGTGCTCCAATTTTCGAATGTTCCTTGGAACACCAATGTCCAACACAGCTTCCACTGTGCAAAAACCTAGCTGTTGACCAATCGGAAACCGCACCTCGGAAATCAAACGTTTCAGAAGTCAAACAGTCTTCTGGAACGGATTACCTTCGAGTTCCGAGGTACCACTATAATTCCCATTGGTCCTTCCAATGTGGCTCTGCCAGCTGAGGATGATGGGAGCTGTGGAAGAAAACATCTGGAGGGAAGCATGTTGAGAAAGGCCAGGCAATAACGAAAAGAATACCGTGCCGTTTACACATGAAGGAAAAGATTAAGAAACGGAGACCATGTCTTGGTTTGTTTCAAAGCATCTGAATTAAGGCAAGAGACAGCTGACTTTGAGAACAATTTCAAGAGCATCAAATTTCCCTAAATCTGTGTAGATATATTAAACACTGACTCAGCTCCACCGTCTGTCTTTCCCCGACACGTACCTTGCTAGAAGAGAACGTCATTTTTGACAGCCACCCGTTCTGTGCATAGAGCGATGCACGCCTTCCAGGGTCTGTTTTGCATTTGGATAGTCTGTATTTAAAGTGTAAAGGAGCTGCCATCTGGTTTTATAAAGAGACATAGACATACACAAACCATAACCCATAAGAAATGCAGATGTTCCCATATTTACAACCTCTGACGCTTTGGCTCAGCCTGGGACTCTTATACTGGGGGGGGGGGGGTTCAGTTAACATCGCTGTGAGAAGCAGCACTTTCAGATTTCTCAACCCTTTGTGCTTTCAAACATGATCAGGGCCTTTGTCTGTGCAGGTTGCCAGTCCATTTCCAAGCCAATTCAAAGTGTTGTTTAAAACCATTAGAGACTTAAAAGGCTTGGGACCAGGGGACTCCAAAGATCACTTCCTCCCAGCAGAATGGCACTCCCTCAAAAGGTGCTGGGCTCTGGGCTCTGTTTTGTTGGAGGTTTTTAAACAGATGTTGGATGGCCATCTGCCGTGGATGCTTTCATTGCAGGGGGTTGGATGAGATGGCGCTGGGGTCTCCTCCAGCTCTATGATTCTACGATTCTATGATTCTGACCTTCCCATACCATAAGACCCTGTTGCTCAGGAGCACAATACCTCAAGGTCCGCCTCTTTCTATATAAACCTACCTGGACCCTGAGATCATCTTCTGAGGCCCTTCATTGTGTGCCTCCTCCTCAAGAGGTCCAGAGGCTGGCAACATGAGAACGGGCCTTCTCTGTAGTGGCTCCGTGTCTGTGGAATGCTCTCCCCAGGGAAGTGCACCTGGTGCCTTCATTAGACACCTTTAGGCGCCAGGCAAAAATGTTCCTTTTAAACCAGGCCTTTGCCTGGCATGATCTACACCCTATACCCTTTTTAAAATGCTGGTTCTTTTTTGGGGGGGGCGGCGGTTATTGGGTTGATTTTGTATTTATTATGTATTTTGTAGTTTTTTATCTTGATTTTATTCTGTGAACTGCCCTGAGACCCCCGGATATAGGGTGGTATATTAATAATAATAATAATAATAATAATAATAATAATAATAATAATAGCTCCTCGAATGTGGTGTGGTGGGCAGTTGCTAGACAAAGGGCTGTTTCGACAGGAGCACCCACAGTTCTGGGATGCTCCACAAAGATGCCTGGTTGATGCCTATGTTATTGGTGGCCTTTGGGGCTCCAACAAAGTCCTTCTTATTTTCACAAATGTTTTAAGATGGTTTTAAAGATCTTCAGTGGGTTGGGTGTTTGTTTGTTATTTAGCTTTGCTGTGTTAAAGTACATTTTGCTCTTGCTAGCCTAATTTTATTCCTTCACTAAGGGTTCAATCAGAACCTCTGGCCAACCCGATGGAGCTACAGGCTACATACACAGCCCTGGAGCTTGTGCTGGTCAAGGTATGAGGTGGGGGCCAGGAAGAAATGCCCTGTTACTGTGCAAAAAGGCCTGGATTGAGCCTGCTGCTGTCATGTGTCAATGGCAGGGTCTGCACAGGGACCTGTGTCAGCTACCCCCCCCCGCAGTTCCTCAAAGCATTTGGCGTGGTGGTGGGGTTCTTTTCAATGCTCCCTGGTAGGGGCTGGTAAAGGGACACCTCCACTCCGTCTGACCCTGATTCCAGGGGTTTCGATAGCACTGTGAATTTTGTATTGCAGTTGGTTGTGCTCCCTGCTTAAGTCAACGTGGTATAGCAGTTAGAGTGTTGGACTAGGACCTTGCGAGACCAGGGTTCAGCGGCGTAGCGTGGGTTGTCAGCACCTGGGGCAAGGCAAGTAATTTGCGCCCCCTAACCCGGGGCAAGGCAAGTAATTTGCGCCCCTAACCCCTAACCTGCCGCCGCTGCCAGCTTCTTGCTGCTGCCTGGGCCGGGTATTCACAGTTCTACAAATCTTTGGCGCTGGCTTGCTCCATTAGTTTAACTTGGGGGGGGTGAGAGAGAGATTGCAATCGTGCTATGTGCACCGAGAGGGGGGGCACGGTTGTAACGCAGTGGGGGGGGGAGAGAAGAAGAGAAACTAGCAGGAGAACCTTGATTTCCCTCTGCAGCTCTGTGGGGAAGGAGGGCGCAGACTGGGCTCCTTCCTCGCCACAAGATCCCTCGGCTGGCCGGGGCCGCGCTCCCCTCTCCCGGCCGGCAGCGCCTGCAAAGGCTGCGGGTTCCGCTGCTCCTCCGTCTCTCTTTCCACTGGTAGCGAGAGCGGGTGGGAGGGGGCCACCCGGGAGCCGGAAATGGGTGCCAAATAAGGAGAGCGGGGGCCTGGATCCTGGCCTTGTTTGGCGCTTCCCCTCAGCCGGTCGCCCAGCCAAGCCCGCGGCGGCGGCGAGGCGATGCCCGCGCAGGGGGGCGCCCACCCCTCGGCCCCCGCCCGGCACTGCCGCCCCAGCACCTGCCCGCTCCTCCCAAGGGGCCTCCTCTCCCTCCCGCCTCTTCGCAGCAGTCCTCGCGGGGCGGACAGGCTTGACTCTCCCCTCCCTCTTGCGCCCCATCCCGCGCCCGATCCTGGCCAGGCTCCGGCTCCGGACCTCCTTGCTAGCGCCTGCTACTCCCCCTGGTCACCCAGCCCGACCCCTCCTCCCAAAGGAGCTGAGCCCCGAGGCTCTTCGGCGACTCTGGAGGTGGCG
This sequence comes from Podarcis liolepis, assembly GCF_965112155.1. NCBI lineage: Eukaryota > Metazoa > Chordata > Lepidosauria > Squamata > Lacertidae > Podarcis > Podarcis liolepis. The sequence continues at coordinate 27,943,576 of NC_139567.1, read as the reverse complement.
AGTGCGCCCCCCCAGATGTTGCGCCCGGTGCGGCTGGCACCCCTGGCACCCCCCACGCTACGCCACTGCCAGGGTTCGAATCCCCACTCGGCCATGAAACTCACTGGGTGAGCTTGAGGCAGTCACTGCTTCTCAGCTTAACCTCCTTCGCAGGGTTGTTGTGGGGATTAAATGAGGAAAGGGAGAGCCATGGACGCCACACTGAGCTCCTGGGAGGCGGGAAGGTGGGATATCAATGCAATAAATAAATAATCCTCAGAGCACTTGTTGATAATTCCGATGGGTTTTCACTTTCACTTTTAACTGCATGGAAGGCATTCTGAATTGGGCAATGTATGGATGATGTCAATATTTGGAACCGAGCCCCACTGTTCAATGGGCCGTAATCCTCGTTAAGTGTCCTCAGGGCTACAGCGTCCATCTCTCTTTGCTATTAGTTTGGCCTCCTACTTAAATGTTTTATCAAGGACACACTAGGCTTTGAGCAGATAAAAAATAATTATTATACTGTGGAGCAATACATCAATGGAAAATAAGCGGCTCTCTGCAGTTTATTTCATTTCATTACTGGTTGAGCCGAGGCACCAGATGAACCAGAGTTTGGCACTGCTGCCTCTGTCAGGCTTGTGGGATGAAAGCCGTTTCTTAATGAAAAGGACTCGCTTGTTTCTCCTGCTGGGGTGTGAACCTGTCTGCCTCAGATTCTCCTTGAATAGGGTGAAAGAATCTGCATTCGCCACATAAGGCCTGCAGACCCTGCTCACAAAAGGAGAGGCTTGAATGAGAGGCAGAGAAAGGGAGCCTCCAAACAGGGGCGGGTGGCAAAAGAGAATCACTCCTCCTTTGATATTCTTTAAAGTTTTCTGCTCCAGCAAGGACCTGTTTGCATTTCATCCTAGGACATGGAGGAGCGGTCTGCTAATTAGGCTGCATCCTTGCTAGGCTCTCTGATAACCTTGGGCACTTTCCTTCTCAGCCCACCACACAGAGGAAGGATTTGTTTTCCCACCTTGCAGTGAGGGAAGCCCTGAGTCACTCTCCCACAGCCGCACAATGAGTCAGCAGCTGCACGGTGACTCAGCAGCAGCTCCAACAGAGACGTGGCAAGCGCATGAATGGACCCTGTGTGCAGTTCCGGTTGTCTCAATGCAAAAAGGTTCAGAATAGGGCAGCCAAAATGGTCACAGGGATGGAGCAACAGGGATGGAGAAGGGTTGCAGCATCCGATGCTGTTTTAGATCAGAGTGAAAGGCAAGAAAGAGGCAACGTGATAGGAATTTATAAAATCAGGCACTGCATGGAGAAAGTGCATGGAGAAAAACTTTTCTCCCTCTTTCACGGCACTAGAACTCATGGGCATCCCACGAAGCTGAATGTTGGAAGATTCAGGAGAGAGAAAAGGAAGGACCTCTTCATGCAGTGCTGTGGAACTGTGGAACTCCCTCCCACAGGAGGCTGTGGTGGCCACCAACTTAAAGGTAAAGGTAGGTCCAGTTGTGACCGACTCTGGGGTTGCGGCGCTCATCTCGCTTTATTGGCCGAGGGAGCCGACGTACAGCTTCTGGGTCATGTGGCCAGCATGACTAAGCCGCTTCTGGCGAAGCAGAGCAGCACACGGAAACACCGTTTACCTTCCCGCCAGAGCGGTACCTATTTATCTACTTGCACTTGACGTGCTTTCGAACTGCTAGGTTGGCAGGAGCAGGGACCGAGCAACGGGAGCTCACCCCTTCACGGGGATTCAAACCGCCGACCTTCTGATCGGCAAGTCCTAGGCTCTGTGGTTTAACCCACAGCGCCACCCGCGTCCCTGGCCTCAAAAGAGGATTCGGAAGATTCATGGAGGAAAGAGCTATTGATGGCCGCTAGCTGTGATGGCTATGCTTTGCCACCGCATGTGGAAGCAGCAATGCTTCTAAATCCCAGTTGCTGGAAACTGCAGGAAGGGAGGGTGCTGTTGTGTTTGGGTCCTACTTGTGGGTTTTCCCTGGGGGGGGGTGTGTTTGCATCTGGTTGGCCACTGTGAGAACAAGATGCTGGACTAGATGGGCCGTTGGCCTGGTCCAGCAGGCTCTTCTTTCATTCTTGTTTCCCACTAAGGAGATCCATGCAGTGCAAGATCACAGGGGCATCTCCAAGCACCGTCCCTGGCTGCATCAGGAGCTGTGGACTGGAAGTGGGTGCACACCTGAGCTGTCTGTCTGTACTAGAGGCTCGCTTAGATAACATCAGACTCAAAAATGGTGGGCCCCTATAAGAGCCTTAAGTTGTTCCACCTCCATTGTTCTGCCCAGACACTGAGGTCCAGTGCTGAGGGCCTTCTGGCAGTTCCCTCACTGCAAGAAGCCAAGTTACAGGGAACCAGGCAGAGGACCTTCTCGGTAGTGGCGCCCGCCCTGTGTAATGCCCTCCCACCAGATATCAAAGAGAAAAATAACTACCAAGCTTTTAGGAGACACCTGAAGGCAGCCCTTTTTAGGGAAGCTTTTAATGTTTAATAGGTTATTGTATTTTAGTGCTTTGTTGGAAGCCACCCAGAGTGTCTGGGGAAGCCCAGCCAGATGGGCAGGGTATAAATTATTTATTATTATTATTATTATTATTATTATTATTATTATTATTGGCCCACCACTTTTGATGTCAAAGTGCATTACCTGGAAACATGGCAAGCCAGCCTTGTTGCATTGGGGAGCCTTTCTGGCTATCGTGTTGAGTGAGGCGCTGAGCATCTGCCCCAGAGTCCTGCCCCACACTATCTGCATGGGACTGAGCCTGGTACCGGGCAACCTTAAGATAACACAGCATCCAAAGAGGACTTCCTTTTCTTTTCTTTTCTTTTCTTTTCTTTTCTTTTCTTTTCTTTTCTTTTCTTTTCTTTTCTTTTCTTTTCTTTTCTTTTCTACACCATAGGGACTAGAAACTTTGTTAGGAGACGGATGCTATGTCATATTGCAGAGGTTTTTGTAACACTGCAACCAGGTTTCCATAGCCTGGCACCCTCCAGCTGTTTTGAAATACAACTCTTATCTGGTTGGGCTGATGGTCGTCGTCATCCAAACAGCTGGAGGGCACCAGGTTGGGGAAGGGTAGCCTAAATAACCAAACATGAAGAGAAGAAAGCAGGGCGGTTGGGGGGGGGGAGAGGAATGCAAGCATGGATAGCGGCAGAAACGAAAAGTTCACAGGCCAATAAACAAAGGAAATGAACTGTGGGAAATGGGCTAAGAAAGAGCTAAAGGAAATCTGCACAGCAGCACCCCAGAGAGAGAAAGAGGCGGCTGGGTCTTCAGGCTCCAGCTGTGGCAGCACAAGTTGTGCAGAGCCGATGGAGGAGGCTGCTCATCATCTGCCTTTCCTCTTGTGCTTCCACTGGGAATGGCTGCTGATGTAGAAATGACCCCAGGACTCTTCTTGGCTCCTTCTTTCCGTTCGGAGTCTCTCCGGGATGCTCAGCCATCTGTCTGTTTGTTGTAGTTGGAGCATCCATGGGAATGCAGCGTACAGTGGTACCTCGGGTTACATACACTTCAGGTTACATACGCTTCAGGTTACAGACTCCGCTAACCCAGAAATAGTGCTTCAGGTTAAGAACTTTGCTTCAGGATGAGAACAGAAATCATGCTCCAGCGGCACGGCGGCAGCAGGAGGCCCCATTAGCTAAAGTGGTGCTTCAGGTTAAGAATGGACCTCCGGAACAAATTAAGTACTTAACCTGAGGTACCACTGTACTGTACTTGGGATCTGTCTGTCTGTCTGTCTGTCTGTCTGAAGATCACAGAGCAGTTCACAACATAAAAACACATAACTAGAATACAAAATACATAATAAAACAAGAAGAAACCAGTAACCCTGCTCCCACAAACACATTTAAAAGCGGGGCGCTTTTTTCAACCAAACTTACCAGAACTCAGTTCCGGCACCTCTCAGGTGGGCGCCGTTGCCATTCTAAGAGAACGAGGGAGGTGTTCAGGGTGAGTTCCTGCACCTCTTTTTCTAGAAAAACAGGACTGCAAAAGGCCATAGAGTATTAATCAGCCAAAGGCCTAGTTATAGAGAAAGGTTTCCACCTGGTGCCTAAAAATATGTAATGAAGGCACCAGAAGAGCCTCCCTCAGGACAACATTGCACATAAATATGTATATTGGGAAAACCTGCACTAGGAAAATGTGTATATTACTTGAAATGGTCACTAAAAAGCTGAAGAAGTTGCACAAGGACTTAAAAAAACACAGAGAGAAACCAAAAGTGACAGCTCCACCCACCCCTATCCTGCGCTACCTGATCACTGGGGAGAAATGACTGCTCACACCTGACTGGTCAATGTGCAGAGGTGGCGCTGGGCTCTGTTCTGCACAGGGCATGTGAATGATGACAAATTTCCCATGGCAAAGGCTAATGCAGATGGACACGGCCTGATTAAGTAATTGTGGTTTCCTCTAACACTCTAACAGCTTCCAGATGCTGCTATAAAGGGCCTCAGATGTGCTCCTGGGCACCGCAGCCTGACCTGAACATCCGTGTATATTGGATGGGGAAAGGAAAACATCCTGCTCATTTGCGACGCTGAATTCCACCTCCAGGCAGTGGAGGCTGGTGAGTTCGGGTGAATGGGGCAGTGTCCCACCAGTCCCAGTCTACCTTTGGCCAGCCCCCACCTGCCTGCCTACTTGCCCACAACCAGTCCTAGCTGCCACCTTCCTCCTCAGTCTCAGTTACCTTTGTAGAGCTCAGCTGGTACTCATCAGATTTTTTTTGGACTACAATTCCCATCAGCCCTTGCCAGCATGGCTGATTGTAAGGGGTGGTGAGGACTGCATTCAAAACATCTGGAGGGCACCATGTTGGGGAAGGACCTGATACTTTTAAAAAGTGGAAACACCAGGGGTTGAACCCAGGAACTTTTATATGCAGTGTTTGTTCTCTACTGCAATGCTGTGCAACCTAATATAAGCAGCCTTAATATCTGATATAAGGGATGTGGGTGGCGCTGTGGGTTAAATAAACAGAGCCCACGGCTTGCTGATCAGAAGGTAGGCGGTTCGAATCCCCGTGAAGGGGTGAGCTCCTGTTGCTCGGTATCTGCTCCTGCCAACCTAGCAGTTTGAAAGCACGTCAAAGTGCAAGTAGATAAATAGGTACCACTCTGGCGGGAAGGTAAACGGCGTTTCCGTGCGCTGCTCTGGTTCGCCAGAAGCGGCTTAGTCATGCTGGCCACATGACCCAGAAGCTGTATGCCAGCTCCCTTGGCCAATAAAGCGAGATGAGTGCCGCAACCCCAGAGTCAGCCACGAGTGGACCTAATGGTCAGGGGTCCCTTTACCTACCTAATATCTGATATATAGGTCAGACTATAGAATGCCCCACGCTATCACTGATAAACTGGCCCATACACCTCTGTGACTGAATGATGAGGTTCCAGAGCACAGCATAAGTTTCAAATGCAATTGAATCCCAGGGAATTTCCTTCCAATGCTTCTATAATGAAGCTGAAGATTAAATGCAGGCCCCCTTATAAGAACACCTTTTTGTAATGTGATTGGAGCTGCAAAACTGCTCCGATGTGTGGTTAGCTCTCAAACTACATTAGTCACGAGTGAAAAGTAAGAAGACCCTTTGCTGGATCATGCCAAGGGGGACCCATACAGTCTAGCATCCTGCTCTCACAGGGGCCAACCAGAATCCCCATGGGAAACACGCAAGGAGGACCAGAGCATAAGAACAGCGCGTTCTGCCTAACTCCAATTCTTATCATAGATTGCACACATTACATGGGTACATCTAGCTCAGGGGTCAGCAAACTTTTTCAGTAGGGGGCCGGTCCACTGTCCCTCAGACCTTGTGGGGGGCCAGACTATATTTTGGGGAGGAAAATGAATGAATTCCTATGCCTCACAATAACCCAGAGATGCATTTTAAATAAAAGCACACATTCTACTCATGTAAAAACACACTGATTCCTGGACTGTCTGTGGGCCAGATTGAGAAGGAGATTGGGCCTGATCCGGCCCCCGGGCCTTAGTTTGCCTACCCATGATCTAGCTTCAGCATCAGCATTCTCCATGGGGGTAATGTACTGGAGTGAGAGACACACTACTGTGCAGCCCAGGGGATCTGCACTGGAACACATTACCCGGGCGGCATTGGATCTGACCACGAGGATGCAGTTTTTCCAATAATAACTATGCCACAAAAGTAATGTGCAAACTAGTTTAGCGGAGTGGCAGCGAGGGGTGGAAATGAACAGAACATCAGAAAGCATGTGTTTATTTATTGTGCTGATATGTCAACCTTTAGAAGACATCTGAAGGGAAGTTTTTTTAATGCTTAATGCTTTACAGTGGTACCTCGGGTTAAGTACTTAATTCATTCCGGAGGTCCGTTCTTAACCTGAAATTGTTCTTAACCTGAAGCACCACTTTACCTAATGGGGCCTCCAGCTGCCGCCGAGCTCCCAGAGCACGATTTCTGTTCTCATCCTGAAGCAAAGTTCTTAACCCAAGGTACTATTTCTGGGTTAGCGGAGTCTGTAACCTGAAGCGTATGTATCTGAAGTGTATGTAACCTGAGGTACCATTGTATTATGTGTTTATATATATTGGAAGCTGCCCAGAGTGGCTGAGGTAGGGTTGTCATGTGTCTGGAATTTTCTGTACATATCCGGAATACTGCTGTTGGAAGCAGTGTCTGGGCAGAAATCGCTGAAATGTCCAGGAAAATCTGGACATATGGCAACCCATGTGGGCAGTGTCATATTTGGCGACTTTCCTTAAAAATAGCTCAATAACTCTCTCTCTCTCTCTCTCTCTCTCTCTCTCTGTGTGTGTGTGTGTGTGGCATGCAAATTTGCCCAAAAAATCTCAAAAACTTTGGTAAAAAAAAGGAAAAGGCTGGGGTAACCCAGTTAGATGGGCAGGCTATTATTATTATTCTTCTAAAACCACAATCTCTCACTAACTCTCATGATAAAGCCTTAGAAATGAATCTGATATAAGTCGAGTACCTAGTCCTCAGCATTACAGCTGGAGAATGTTTTCACAATTCAGGTTTCGAAGATGGACCATTGGTCTCTGATGCTTCATTCCTTTACGGTTACATTACAGGGTCAAAAACACCTCTGCGAGCACCCAAATCTCTTCTGTTGATACACTGCCACCTGGTGGCCTTTCTAAACCTGAGAAGCAAAGTCCATTTATTTGTGTTCTTGGGTGATGTGCTTCTAAGACAGTCGTAGGAAAACTCGGCCCTCCAGATGTCTTGGGACTACAACTCCCATCATGCCTAACTAACAGGACCAGTGGTCAGGGATGATGGGAGTTGTAGTCCCAAAACATCTGGAGGGCCGAGTTTGTCTATGCCAGTCCTAAGACATGACTTCCTTTGTTTTCCAGGCCAGGGAGCTCATCTTGTCAGCCCCTAAAGAGCCTATGGCACCTGGTATTCCTAAGTGGGCCCTGATCCAGGTACTAACCAGGTCTGACCCTGCTTAGCTTCGGAGTAGATCAGATGTGTTCAGGATCATAGGGTGTGTTTAGGGTAGTTTGGAGATGCCTAGGGCAAGAGTCCCTTGAGCTGGGCTCAGAAGTGGACTGCAGCTGACGTAGCTCTTTCAACACCAGCAAGAGTTATGTCTCCAACAAATGGCCTTAGATCCTTGCAGGAGAAGGATAATAGCATGCTGATGAATCATCCTTTCTGTATTTATAGAAAACAGTATTTATAGGGAACAGTCAATTAGAGGCAAACTTGCAGCAGTGTGTTATCAGCTAAGAGGACGTAGTGATCCAGCCTGATCTTGCTTTGCTAAAGAGGTTTGGGAAAAAATGGCTGCTTGTTTTGTTTTTTGTTTTTTTTGGGACTGCTGTTATGAACGCAACGTTGTTGTTTTTTATTTTTAGAAACTGCATTGCTGTTTGACCCTTAAACCAGCAGAGGGAGCTGTGGCTCTATCCTCCGCTGCAGAAGCAATTGGCAAGCACCGCTGGAATCACTGCTGACGGCTCACTGAAATGGCACCCTGTTCTGGAAATCCAGGTGAAGAAGAAGAAGAAGAAGAAGAAATGCCTGGGAACAAAGGAAGCTACCTTGTACCAAGCCAGACCACAGGCCCATCTCACAGAATAGAATCATAGAGTTGGAAGGGACCCTGAGGACCAACCCCCTGCAGTACCAGGGATACACAGCAGTCCCTAGCTCAGTTTTACTTACCCAGGGATGTGGGTGGCTCTGTGGTCTAAACCACTGAGCCTCTTGGGCTTGCCAATAGGAAGGTCGGCGGTTCGTATCCCCACGACGGGGTGAGCTCCCGTTGCTCTGTCCCAGCTCCTGCCAACCTAGCAGTTTGAAAGCACACCAGTACAAGTAGATAAAAAGGTACCGCTGCAGCGGGAAGGTAAACGGCGTTTCCCTGCGTTCTGGTTTCCATCATGGTATTCCGTTGGGCCAAAAGTGGTTTTAGTCCTGCTGGCCACATGACCCAGAAAGCTGTCTGTGGACAAAGGCCGGCTCCCTCAGTCTGAAAGCAACCCCATAGTCGCCTTTGGCTGGACTTAACCATCCAGGGGACCTTTACCTTTACCTTTATCTATTGCTTACTTTGAATGGCATCAGATTTCCAGGGCTTTGGACGGGAGTCTTTCCCAATCTGGATTGAGCCCAGAACCTTCTGCTTACAAAGCAAGTGATCCACAAACTCCCCCAGTGCCCAGTTTTCTCCATTAACAGGTGGTGGCATGACAATAAATTCTGAAGCCCAGAAACTCACGGCAGCCACCATAGCCATAACCCCAAGGAAGCTTATTATTGTTAATTAGCATAAAACACAAAATGCATCATATAATAATTAGTAAAGGAGGGGGGAGAGAATCCAAAAATGCATGCAGCAGTGTTGAATCTGTCTGTCTACCTACCTGTCCCCCCAAAAGTAGCAGTACATATTGCCCATTTTATTAGTATCAGTGAGCAGACAGGCATAGGGTCGTGAGCTGGGAGAGGGTGGAAAGGGTCAACATGGGATGGGTGGCAAAGTGGCGTTTAAAGTGATGTTGGCATTCACTCAAGCTTAGAAACAGGGATCTTGCCGTTCAACAGTCTTGCAGGGCTCTAGTGACATAACAATAGAACCAGCGATGTTTATGGAAGGAAGCTTTCCTTTTTAAAATTTTATTTAATTATACTTTTCAAGTTTATACATTTCACTAATTTTATACATTTCACTAATTTTACAATCATTTTGACATTTCAAAACTTGACTTCCTTCCCCGCCTCTCTGCGGTTCCTTACATTTATTTTTAATGTCTTCTGCATATCCAAATTAACTTAATTTCCTCATTTATTTGTCTTCTTTAAATACATACTCTTATAAAACTGCAGGTTATTACAATCATCTTGCCAGTGTTTTTATCTGTTTATAATTTATCTGTAAATACTCAATAAACCATTTCCATTCTTTTGTTGTTGTTTTAAAAAAAGTTATCTTGATTTCTTATTCTTCTGGTAAGTTTCGCCATTTCTGCATATTCCACAAGTTTTTGTATCCATTCTTCCTTTGCCTCTGCTTCTTTCCATTTTGGGGCAAGTAGCATTCTTGCTGCTGTAGTAGCATACATGAATAAGTTTCTATACATTTCAGGTAGTTCTGTCCCTATAATTCCCAAATGAAAAGCTTCCGGTTTTGGAAGGGAGCTTTCCTGTCCCTCTCTCCATCTGCAACCACCAGTGCCTCTCAACAAGCCCCTCGGGAGGTCATGGGGTCCCCCTGAAGGCTAGAATTTGCAGGTTGGTGGGAAGGGGGAGAAGTGACCCAAACTGAGTGGTCCCCATGGATTGTTTATTCTGTGAACTTGGCCAGAAATGCTCCACCAACTCTATAACCAGTTTATCTCTGAGCCCGGCTTCGGCTGGGGAGGGCGGGATATAAATAAATATTATTATTGTTGTTGTTGTTGCTGCTGCTGTTGTTGTTGTTATCTACACAGGGTCCTTTTTCTGTCTTTCTCCCTCCCTCTCTCCCTCCCTCTTTTCTTCATTTTCTCTCTCTCTCTGCATCAGTTGGCCAACAGAGCTGATCCATAAGAACATCCGAAGAGCCTTCTGGATCAGGCCAATGGCCCACTTATTCCAGCATCCTGTTCCCGCAGTGGCCAACCAGATGCCTGTGGGAAACCCGCAAGAGCAGGATTTGAGCCCCAGCGCCCTCTCCCCTCCTGCGGTTTCCAACAACTGGCTTTCAGAAGCCTCGCTGCCTCCACCAAGTCGCCCCTCACCTTAAATGTAATGGAAACATTTACTAATGAATTAGTCCTCATTGCAGCCATTACGAGGAAATGCTTAATTCGCGGTAGCCACCAGATAACTGGGTTTAATTAATAAATCTGGGTGGCGTCTCCTAAACCGCAGGAAGGGATTACAGGAGTTAATGCAACTGTCTGCTGGTCTTCTATGGAAGAATTTGGCCGCCTGCTTTTAAACATGAAAAAGTGCGCTGCTCCCGGTCCCATCACTTGCAAATGGGGGGGTGGGGGGTGGGGAGAGAGGAGGGCAATTGGTTACGAAAACACAGGATGTCCTTTGGGATGTTTGAATTTAGGCTGCATGGGTTCTAGGCATGGGAAGGTCAGATTCCCTGCAATTTTACTAAAAGCTCATCCGGATGACCTATTTATTAAGCATGCATCCTGATTTCCTTGCGCAAAGCTTGCTCAGAGGTTAAGTTATATCCAGTTTTCATGGAGCATTTGTTCTGATTTGTTTGCAGGGTGTTTATACCCGTTCCTGTTAACCATTCATTCATCTCTCACTTTTTGATGCCTTTCCCTGACACTTTCCTAACTGCAGTTGGTCCATTTCTCTTTAAAGGGGGATTTATTGACTCAGTGCTACAGAGGCCTTTAGTCCACTTTAACTGTGTAAGCCTAAAGTTCTGGTAGGGACAGTCAAGAGGCATCCCACCCCCCAGGTGTCTCTAATATCTTATAGGTACCTTCTACTTTATTGGTGCTTTCGAAATGGGATCAGCAGGAGGCCCTCTCCTGCAGAGTTGAGTATGTAAAGGGAGAGATTTTTGTTTTCATTTATTAGTTCAATGCCATGTTTACTGCATGGTAATAGATGGCGACTTGCATGAGATGGTGATTCTTTTCTTGCTTGGTTAATGAATTAGACACCAGCAGCATCCATTGCCTGAAGATCAAAGCAGTTTGTTGTGTTGTTGCCTGTTAACAAAAGGCTCATCAGATCTCGACGCTCCATATTCCAGAAAACTGCACACCTACGTTCGTGACAAAGGTGTGCTGTGTAAAAGTACAAAGATCACCTGCTCGCTGCTTTGAGTCTCCTGCTGTCTTTTTTCTTTTTTGCAGAACTATCATCACTGCTGAATATGTAGAGAAGAAACCATCCCACGTAAAAAAAGTATAGTGACACACACTTAAAAGACAGCCACCCCAAATCTATGAGAATGATCCTTGGAAGCCCTAACTGTTACCAGGAACGACTGGCAGCAAGCATTCCAATTGCGCGCTATATTGTATTGTGAATAGAACATTTAAAACGTAGCCCTCACTGCACCAACTCAAGGCAAAATAGGTTGTGATCTAGTCGCATAGCAACCCAGAGCTCTGAAGGGCAGCCAAGAAAGTAATGTTTCAAGAGCAGGAGGTTGCTGAGCACTCTTCCCTCCTTCTCTTTATCACCCACTGCAATTCATTTGCATCCTTTTTACTTCCCAGCTCACCGTCAAATGCAGAGTTCCACCTCGCAGTTAAGTATGGTTTGCCACCATTTCCCTTGCTTTTCCTCTTATAGCTGCCTATTTTCTGGGACCGCGGGTGATAATTGGTTTGCTTGGGAGATCAATTAAGTAAAGCTGTGCAGGCCAATCTTACAGAAGTCTCATCTGGAATAAGTTCTGCTGAGCTCAAGGTGTGTGTATGTTGGGAGGAGGGAATTATTTCCAAGTAAGTGTGTGCACATATGTGTGAACGTGCAAACACAGGGAGCTGCCACGAGCTGAGTCTGGCCTTTGGTCCATCTAGCTCAAATCCATCTGCTCTGACTGGCAGAGGCACTCTCTCCCAGGCCTGGCTGGAGATGCTGCCAGGGGCTGAAGCAGGCCTGGAGATGCAGGACTTGTAAAAATGGAGGTGACTCTTGATCAGCTAAGGCTGAAGGGCATGCCAGTTTTATTTGTTTAGGATGCTATTGACAAGCAGACTCCTGTTCAGAAAGGCACCTTGGATGCGCCACACACAAAAGAAAAAGGCAGATACGATAACATCAACCCAACAGCATACAGTACACAGAGATCAGTGGCAACTGTAGTTGGCATCAGCAGTCTGGCATCAAAAACACCCAGTGGTTGGCACCTGACTTATTTCAAGAGGCAGACTGTTCCACAGAGCCGGAGCCACAACACTGAGGACACTCAGGTGTGATTAGCTGTGGTTCCCACTTTGCTAGATGACCTTGGCAGTCCCTTCCAACTCTACAAAATGGGGATGGGGATTTTTTTTTTAATAGTCTTTTCTCAAGGAGCTGCCACTTTGGGTAGCAGATTTGGAGGCTTCCAAATGACATGTTTATTAAGGATTCATCGTGATCCATTTGCAGGGAGAGCAGATGACACTGATTATTTAATGAACATTCATTCCCTCTTGCCTGCTGGGAGGTTAGGGGATCATGCATCCAAGCCAGTGTTATCTTGCCTACTCCCCACCACTTTCCTTATCACAAAGAAGCCCACCAGATCTCCAGATCCACTGTTAGTTTTTTATATGGTTTTTCTTGTATGGTTTCATGAATAATGGGATATTAGGGATGCCATATTTCAAACAGTGAAAATCCGGATGGAAAAGTTGTTGAGTTTTTATTGCCCAAATTTGTTCAGCTTTTTTTTTTTTTTTTTTTTGCAAATATGCAATACAAATAATAGAAATTGAAGTTTTTGAGTTATTTTTAAGGCAACTCATCAAAAACGACACTGTTGACATGGGTTGCCATAAGTCTGGATCTTCCCCAGACATTTTAAGCGACATTGTAAGCAATTTCTGCTGGGACACTGCTTCAGACTGCAGTATTCCAATAGGTCCAGGAAAACCATATAAATATTCGTAATAAAATAAATAACCATGCTGCTCGAATTTGCCAGTATGCAATTTAATCCCACCCACCCACCCTGAAAATAGCGGCAGTTCAGAAGCACCCTTTGTATGCCATGAAAGGATGACAAAGAAGGTTTGGGTTTCATGAGGACAGGTAGCTTGAAAACGACCCAGGGCTTGCTTGCTTGCTTTATTTATTTATTTATTTATTTATTTGAGACAAACTAACAGGAAGGATTCGAAACCGACAGGACCAGAAATTCACCGAAGACTGGAGTAAATTTACGGATTATTTGAAATAATCCGTAAATTTACGGATTATTATTTGAAATTTACGGATTATTACGATTGAAGACGTTTGTAGGTTTACAAGAAGTTCTGTGAGGAATAAGATAAGAAATATTGTAAAAATGTAGAAGGAGAGATGATATGTTAAAAGATGTAAAGGCAATATTAAGTTAGGAAATGCATAAGAAGTGATTAAGACGGAGGATTATCAGAGGTGCTGATGGAAGTCCAATAAGATTGTATTTGTGATAAACTCTGTGATATGTTTTATAATTTTATATGATAAAAACCAATAATATATATATATATATATATATATATATATATATATATATATATTAAAAAAATATTTGAAACTCGCCTTTTACCATCTCGGAAAACATGGCTATACTGGTATATTTTTCGCGCTGTTCTATGGAGAAAAAGCTTTGGGCCAAGGAGAATGTCAAGGTTACAGAGACCAGAGTTGAACGGAGAAGGAAGGGGGTGCAAACGTGAAATGCTGGAGGTTGCTCCTTCCACGCAGGGGGGCTTAGGCAGTTGTTGAGTGCAATTCTCCAAGGGTTAGCTCAACGTAATGCCCCCAAAGCTCCGGGGCTTAACCAATGGCACCAGAGCTCAAATCAGAGACTTTACATCTACATGTGCTTTAATTTCCTAATTATTCTCAGTGACAATTGGATTACTTGTCTTCTCGCTGATAATGAACATTCTTTCTCTGAAAGAGCATGGAAGGGAGAGAATGGGTCACGGCAGGGGCAGTGTTAGGGGGTGGCACAGGGAACCCAAGACCCAGGGCTTGGTGGGAGGCTCTGCTGGGGCACTGGATCTCCTCCCCCTTTGCCCTCCCTTAATTTTTCTTGGGAGGCGGCAGTAGTTTTGCTAACAAGATGGGTGATAAGTGCACTGCAAATCGCCAGTCACCTGACATCTTAATCTTCCCATAGGCATCTCTCTCTCTACATTAGTCATGCGCCTATATCCTTTGTCCTTTAAGTACCTGGCAATGCTCTGGTTCACGGGGAAGGATTGATTTTGGATGGAAAGGTTTTAAAAAAACAACCTGAGGATATTATCAGCGTGGGCTATACTAATTCATAAGAACATAAGGGGAGCATGGCTGCTGGGTCAGGCCAATGGTCTCTCTTGCCCAACGTCCTGTTCTCACAGTGGCCAACCAGATGGCTGGGGAAACCCCTAAGCAAGACCCAAGCCCAAGAGCCCTCCCCCCTGCTGTGGTTTCTAGAATTCTGCACTGCTGTCTCCAGCTGTGGGGGCAGAGCACAGCCATTGTGGCTTGTGGCCATGGATAGCCCTCTCCTGCTCCATGAAGAATTGCCAGTCCTCTTTTAAAGTTGGTGGCCATCAGTGGCTCCTCTGGGAGCGAGTTCCATAGTTTAACTATGGGCTGTGTGAAGAAGGGTGTTCTTTTCTCTGCCCCGAATCTTCAGGGATGGGGAACCTCAGAGCCGGGGGACAGATCCTTGTTCTCCTCACTAAAAAAAATATCTCTCCTGCATACACTTTCCCCACACTTAGAATAATTTAATTGTAGAGTTGGAAGGGACCACGAGGGCCATTGGGTCCACCCACCTACAATGCAAGAATATTTTGCCCAATGTGGGGCTCAAACCCACTATCTCCTGTTCTACCGGCTGAGCTATCCACCCCTTACTGGCCCTTGTGTGCTTTCTCCTGGCTGGAATGCAGCCTTGAACTCCAATAATGCTTCTTGCTTGCCTTGAGATGTGTGTGTGTGTGTGTGTGTGTGTGTGTGTGTGTGTGTAGATTAAAAGGTAAAGGGACCCCTGACCATTAGGTCCAGTCACGGACGACTCTGGGGTTGCGGTGCTCATCTCGCTTTACTGGCCAAGGGAGCCGGCGTACAGCTTCCGGGTCATGTGGCCAGCATGACTAAGCCGCTTCTGGCGAACCAGAGCAGCGCACAGAAACGCCGTTTACCTTCCCACCGTTTACCTATTTATCTACTTGCACTCTGATGTGCTTTCGAACTGCTAGGTTGGCAGGAGCAGGGACTGAGCAACGGGAGCTCACCCCGTCACGGGGATTTGAACCGCCGACCTTCTGATCAGCAAGTCCTAGGCTTTGTGGTTTACCCCTGCCCATCAGGGCCAGTCGTGACCGACTCTAGGGTTGCGTGCTCATTTCGCTCAAGAGGCTGGGAGCTGGCGCTGTCCGAAGATACTTCCGGGTCATGTGGCCAGCATGACTAAGCTGCATCTGGCGAGCAAGCACCAGTGCCGCACACGGAAACGCCGTTTACCTTCCCGCTAGAAAGCGGTCCCTATTTATCTACTTGCACTTAGGGGTGCTTTTGAACTGCTAGGTAGGCAGGAGCTGGGACTGAACGACGGGAGCTCACCCCGCCATGGGGATTCAAACCACTGACCTTTCGATCGGCAAGTCCTAGGCTCTGTGGTTTAACCCACAGCACCACCCGCATGTAGAGATTAGCCCACTGTTAAAGGCCAAATCAATATTCATTGCTCCTCCTACTTTTGCCTCTAGCCCCACCCATCTGAAGGTCCACAGGTTCACTATCACTACTGTAGGAACATAGAAGAGCCTTCCTGGGTCAGGTCCATCTCATCCCACATCTTGTTCCTCACAGTGTCCCACTAGATGCCCCCAAGGAAAAGCCCAGAAGAAGGACATGAGCACGGCTGCTGTTCTGCTGCTGTTCTCCAATGGCTGGTGCTTAGAGGCCTGGTGCCTCATCCAGGAGGTGGTAGATCGCCATTGTAGCTGGTAGCCACTGATAGTCTCATCCTCCATGCCTAATGTCCCTTTCTAAAATGGTAGCTATCACCACATTCTGTAACGGCCAATTCCATAGTTTCAACTCTACACCAGATCCTCTTAAGAAAGCGGGAGACTTTGTGGGGAGTGCGAGAGCTAGAGAAGAGACGCTCACAGGTGTTGGGATCTGGGAGTCCACCCATGCGCTCAGAGGTTGCCTTGGAGGGTTTCTCTTGCTTCAACTCCCTCTTGCAACAGCAGAGCCCATCCAGCCTGTCTCTGGTACAAATTGATTTGCAAATTAAGATGCCTGTCTAGGAACCAGTTATGAAGACTGATGTCCGATGGTTTTGGTGAGCCTCTCACCGACAGAAGTGGTGGCAGACTGTCAAAGCTGCTTAAGCTCCTGGGATGACACCTGCTCACACTCTATGAATAGACGCCTTGTGGAAAGCTAGTGCCGGGCAGGTGTCTCGGCGGATATTAGAGACCTAGACGCTGATCCCTGGAGCCTGCAGAATGAGCCATTACAAAGCAAATGGAGTCTTTGGGCTGATAGTGCAATGAGAACAGCAGCCCCCCATGTCTTGCTCTGGGAGATCTAGATACCCTGTGCTGGGTGCAATGCTGGGTGCAGTACACGTTCCCACAAACTTTCTAGTGACTGCGCACATGCCTAGCTTCACCATTATGAGCAACCCAGCCTTTGTGGGAAGAAAAGGGTCTGCCTTTCCCTTCGAGGGCGCCTCCAGCCCGTACCAGGAAACATAGGTTTGCACAACCCAAGTGGATTAAAATGCCCTGCCACCCCAGGACAACAAATCCATTGTAAAAAAGAAACTGACTAGGCAGGCACAGGCATGGCCAAACTTGGCTCTCCAGCTGTTTTGGGACTACAACTCCCATCATCCCTAGCTAACAGGAGCAATGGTGAGGGATGATGGGAATTGTAGTCCCAAAACAGCTGGAGAGCCAAGCTTGGCCATGCCTGGACTAGGGCTACATTGACACCACACATTTAAAGCACTGCAATACCACTTTAAACAGTCACAGCTTCTCCCAAAGAATTCTGGGAGCTGTAGTTTCTCAAGGGTGCTGAGAGTTGTTTTGAGACACCATTCATTTCCCAGAGCTGCAATTCCCAGAATTCCTTGGAAAGAGGAAACCCACAACCAGCACAGGATTTAAGCCTGCCTACTGCCCATTTGATGACACCAAGCAAGAAGTTTCCCACTTCTGCATCAGGGTGTTGAGTCTATAAGTCAAGTGCAGTCTCCAGTTTGGAGAAACAAACTCCAGTTTGGTTTCCCTTCTACACCATTAATTTGGGGCAGTGTGTTTCATGATCTCATCATGACTCCGTTTAGTGAGCCACAAACTGAGCCTGATAATGCCAATCTCCACGTCTTCCAATGAAAGGCTTAATTAATTCCCTGACTCCAGAGCAAGAGTTACGTTCTTTCTGACTCACCGTCAGTCATGCAGTTTTTCAAGGTGTCAATTAGTGTAATTAGATTTCCCTAATGAATGCTGATTTATGGGATGTGCTGCTCAGTTTTCCATTTTCTGATGCGATAAGGACTAAAAACCTGCATAGCAAGCAGGTGGCCCGATTTGGATCTCACTCACCTCAAGTTTAAAAACCACAAGAAGTCAGACTTAGTCCTATTACGCAGGCAGAGCGGGCAAAATCCAAGCCGTGTCAATGAGGTGCTTTCAGAATGGGTTGCCAGTTTTCTACTGCAGAGCCCAGCCCAGTGGAAGCTCCTTCAAGGCCCATCCATTGATGGCAAGGAGAAAGTTAAGGAAGTAGTTGAAGTCATCCTATTGAAGTTAACACACATCATTTTGATTCAATGCATGGAAGGTGCAGTGTGAAGATGGTGGACTCTTGGAAGATGGTGGACTCTCCTTCGTTGAAGGTTTTTAAACAGACGTTGGATGGCCACCTGTCAGGGGTTCTTGAGCTGAGATTCTTGCATTGTAGAGGGTTATACTTCATGATCCTTGGGGTCCTTGGGGTCTTTTTCAACCCTGTGAGTCTATAGTTTCCCATCCTTCCTCTACCTTCTGATCAGCAAGCCCTAGGCTCTGTGGTTTAACCCACAGTGCCACCCGCGTCCCTTCAAGATCTGCTACCTAACAATAAACAAGCCTGAAGATGCAAGGGATTGAACCACAGACCTTTTACATGCAAAGCTATTGCTCTTCTCTCTGTGTACTCATTCTGCTACTCATATAAACTGATCCTCATCCTCTGTCTTCAGAACAGGTGGGGTTGGGAGTCCTGTTTCTGGTGCAAGATCAGGTTCATTATGGGAGACTCTGGAAGTTTTTTGTTTGGTAGAATCAAGCTTTGCTCTTACCTGAGATGCGTAATAATAATAATAATAATAATAATAATAATAATAATAATATGTTTGTTACCAACATCCACAGGAGGGACACGGGTGGTGCTGTGGGTTAAACCACAGAGCCTAGGGCTAGGTCGGCGGTTTGAATCCCTGCGACAGGGTGAGCTCCCGTTGCTCGGTCCCTGCTCCTGCCAACCTAGCAGTTCAAAAGCACATCAATGTGCAAGTAGCTAAATATGTACCACTCCGGCGGGAAGGTAAACGGCATTTCTGTGCGCCGCTCTGGTTCACCAGAAGTGGCTTAGTCATGCTGGCCACATGACCCAGAAGCTGTCTGCAGACAAACGCTGGCTTCCTCGGCCAATAAAGCGAGATGAGCGCCGTAACCCCATAGTCGTCCGCGACTGGACCTAATGGTCAGGGGTCGCTTTACCTTTTACCAACATCCACAACCTACTGCAAACATAAACATAAATACATTTTGAAAGGGTAACTCTCCTGCTCTTGAAATAATGGCCTGTATGGAAACCTATGAAACTTTCCCAGGCATGTCTGGGGATATCAGTGACTCTCCCTGGAAATTTCTGCATTAACAACCTGTGTTCTGCTACTGAGGCCTTTCTAGAATCCAAGACATCACCCTGCCCTACCAGATCATTAGCACTACGTCATTATATTTAATTAGTCAATCAATTAATGCTTGGCATTTGCATGCCACTTGCTGGCCACACTCTCAGGGTGGCTCAATATTAATGTGTGAGCAACGCAGTGTCTACTCAGAATTCATCCTATCTGAACCCTGCAGGACTTACTCTGAGGTAGGGATGGGGGAGGAATTCAATTCCATTCACATTAAAAGCTGAATCCATCAAATTCACACTTTCAGTAACAGCATGAGAGCTGAGCCGTCCTTCAGTATTTGCACTTACCTGAACTTTGCAATGGAGTTCTCCAGCTTAGCACTGTTTGTGAAAATGCATATAATATTAGGGTGAAATATGCATTCAAAGGAATATATGGGTGGAAACAATATGTAAGAATCCATTATATTAGGGGGAAATCCTTGCAAAAATGTGCACATTGGTCAAAACTATGTATGATTCCCAGCATCCTTAGCAAACTACAGTTCCCAGGATTCTTTCATGCTTTGAAGGTGTGGTGTGAATGTGACCTAATCCCCTTTGCAAGCTTTTTTCTCCTTTGCAATTTCAGTGTGGCCCCTTGTAGAACTCAGCAGGGGACAAACCTAGAATTAGTTGGCTCTGCCTGCCATTTGTTCTTCTGCCACCTACTGCTGACCTCCTGCATTACACCCCACCATTCCTCATGAGCACCAGCCACCATGGGTTGCTGGGACACAACAGCTGGAGAGAGATCCTGCACTCCTATCCTGCTTGTGGGCTTCCCAAAGGCATTTTGTTGGCCACTGTGGGCTTCCACCTCTGAATCCTGCCCAGATATTACTTAGGGTGCCAAAAAACTGCACGAAACTGGACGTGCTAGAACTGTAAACACTGACAAACCTGGACCTATTTAGAGAGATGTTTACAGGGTGGTGCACATTTTCCAAAGGGTGTTGCAGGGGAGCTGCTGCATATTCCTGACTAGGCGCCAAGAAAGGGCAGTTTCCTTTTTGGCAGGTGCAAATTAGATTTTTTTCCCCCCTCGCACCGTGAAAGAGGTAAGGAGTTACAGCAAGAAAAACAAACAAGAACGCAAATGCTTTCATAGAGATTTGGAAATTAGGCTGTACAAAGAGGATCTGTTGTCAAGGATAAACGTGACTGCCACATCAGTCCTAAGTGTGAACAGTATTGGCTAAGAAAGGTATTTTCATGAACAACTTAACGTAAGATAGCACAGATTGCTCTTTGTTTCCCTTTCCCACTGGCTCTCAACATCTTGCTTAAGGTGTGGAGCAAATAGAGCTGTTGATTCTGCAACAATCAGAACCCTGGAGGCTACCAAGCCCAGCCATGTCCACAGTCTTTGGCCAGGAGTGGGGTTGTTGAGCTCCAGCTTCCATCAAGCCCAGCCAGCAGGGATGAAGGGAGCTATAGCCCAAGAAAATCTGGAGGGCCGCAGGTCAGCCATCGCTACCTTTGACCTTTAGACCTCCATAGGGGAATACACAAATCAAGACATAGGGTGAGGACATTGGTGACAGCAGCCACAGCAGGCCAAGGTATTCACCTGACTTTGCTGCTTGTATTTAATAATAATAATAATAATAATAATAATAATAATAATAATTTATACCCCAGCCACTCTGGGCAGCTTCCAACTGAATATTAAAAACAATACAGCATCAGACATTAAAAACTTCCCTAAACAGGGCCACCTTCAGTTGTCTTTTAAAAGTAAAATAGTTGTTTATTGCCTTGACATCTGCTGGGAGGGCGTTCCACAGGGCAAACGCCACTACCGAGAAGGCCCTCTGCCTGGTTCCCTGTAACCTCACTTCTCGCAGCGAGGGAACTGAGAGAAGGCCCTCGGCACTGGACCTCAGTGTCCGGGCAGAACGATGGGGGTGGAGATGCTCCTTCAGGTATACAGGACTGAGACCGTTTAGGGCTTTAAAGGTCAGCACCAACACTTTGAATTGTGCTCGGAAACGTACTTACGAGAAGATTTTGCTAAGCTGGTTACTGAATCACCCATTGGTCATGCTCTTCTCTGTTTCATGCACACTACCCACTTCTTTGTCTCTCCCCCATCTTGTGTCCATCATGGATAGTGTGTGTAGGGTTCTCCTGCAGCTTTCCATCCTGGCAACCTGACCTGGACAGGCTTAGCCTCATGGACATTGCTTTATAGCTGGGGGAGGGAAACTGTGGTCCTCCAGACGTTGTTGGACAACAACATCCCTGACTTTCATGGCTCAGAATCCATTTGGCCTTGCAAGTTCATATGCAATAAGATCAACTAGTCCAGCAGGCCGGTAGTTCACAAACATTCTATGAGTTGGAATATAACAATAAAACTGCTAGCATATGCTAAGCTAAGCGGAGTCGAGTATAGTTTCAAATTGGATGGTTGAGATTCCAGCATTGTGGGAGGTTGAACTAGATGACCCTTGATGGATAATCTTTGGCAGTGATTTTTTTCTGGGGGGATGCAGAGGTACGCATACCCCTAAACATTTTGTGAATATAAGTTTGGCCTCATTGAGGGGCAGTATTTCAATATGAGTAGGAAAATGAGAGTGCCCCTAAACATTTTTTAGGGGGGGGGAAGCACTGGTATGGCACCCTGAGTGAGGCCAAAATTTGGCACCCCAAATGAATCTTCTCAATGGTGGATCTTCTTAATTCTGCACCCTTTCGGCTTAGTGCCCTGGGTGTGGGCACCAGCTGAACTGCCCTAAATCTGGCACTGCCCTCAGGGTCCCTTTCAACTCTACCATTCTGTGATTCTGTTTGCATTTTGGCTGAGGCACCTCTGTTTACTGAGGCATTCAAATAACAACATAGTGTCCTCCATGATTCTTTGAAGGAGTCAACGTATGCCAGGACTGTACCACTTTAGTGTGCAGGACAGGATGAGCAAATGCTTCAAAACACACACATGAGATGTGCATATATAGCAACTAGCAGGTCAGGGAAATGGCTAGGATAACAGACTTGCTAGTTTACTAAGTGCAGGGATTATTGATTTATTGGTAGCATGTGACTGAACCAGGACTGACAACCTCATTGGGATATTCACCTCCCCTTCCTTCCTTCCTTCCTTCCTTCCTTCTTTCAGAGCAGACTTCTCTACCCCCTTCCCTCTCTCCACATATTGCGTTCCTGATTAAATGCTGGGGCTGCTTTTCGCCAGACAAGGAGGCCTTTGGGTGATTCCAACAGCTGTAAGGGGGACTGAGCCCACATGGCAGATGTTTGCCATTCAAGCTGCTTCATCCCCCCCCCCAATTCTTCCTGGCTGTTCTTGAATGACAGCCGGCGTGTGTTTCATGCGACATAAACCATATTATTACACAGGCTTCTTAAAAATATATATCATTATTGAAACATTTTCCTGGACCCTTTCAGAGAACTCTGATCACGTCTGTGAGTTTTGCATGAGGCTGTGGTGTGTTCTTGACCAGTTTATTCTCCCAGTTCTGGGCAGCCAAAGCAGACTCCAAGCTGATGGTAGGAAGCTCTGGGACTGAATATTAAAATAAATGTTTGCTCCAGACCTGGACCCAGGGCACTTTCACAAAGAATGTCTCAATGCTTTGTTGAAGCCAAGGTCTCCTTATGCCAGATGCGCAAGAGCCTGCTGCAGTAACGCCGGGCAAGCACCTCTCTCCTTTATTGTTCCTTCTCAGATCCCATGGCTTGGCAACAGCATTAATGGCAGGGTTCAGACCTAAACCCCAGAAGTAAATAATGGCACAAAGGGTTCAAATCACTTCACAAACACAATATTGCAGAAGGTCTGTAAGATAAGGCAGTGCAGTTCCTGCAGATGTGAAACTGAGAGCATAGTGCAGCAGTTGCCAATGCGATGCCCTCCAGATGTTGTTGGATTTCAGCTCCCAACCACCCTGACCACTGACCATGCCGGCTGGTGCTAAAAGAGCTGCAGTCTAACAACATCCCAAGGGCTTGCTAGCTAGGGATTTTGTGGCCAAGGTGAGCCGTGACCCAGGGATCACCTGACTCCTAGCTCATGCCAGCGTTTCCCCACAAGACATCATCAAATTGCAGAGCTGGAAGGGACCACAAGGGTCATTTAGTCCAGCCCCTTGCGATGAAGGAATCATTTGCCCAAGGTTAGACTTGAACCCATGATCTTGAGATTAAGGACCATGCTCCACCAAGAAGCACGTTTCAGTGCTCAAAGTATTGGAAGTGGGGAGGTGGTGGTGAGGCACTTAATGCAATTCACAGTCCTCATTCCCCAAGGCTTTTCATTTCTAGGAAATTTGTGCCCTGCTCTTTATCCTTCTCAAAACAGCAGCTCAGGGATACCACAGAAGGTAACCCTCCTCCTCCGTAATTCCAGCCCTTGCTCACCTCAGATTCCCTCTTGCTTTGGGTGTGGTGTTTAGGTGTTGCCAAGGCTCCTAGGAGCCAATTCCTAGAGGCCGAGGTCCCTTCGCCCCCAATAAAATATTTGAGGGGGTGCCTCCCCCAAAGTTGATGAGCATAGCCATTCAAATGGTGCGTGTATGCCACATATTGTGATCGATTATGTGGGGCGGGGCTTACCTGCCCCTCCCCAATATTTTATTCAAGTTGGCCCCCCTGCTAAGGCTGAAGTGAATGTAGGGGGAAAACAACTGAAGGCACATCTCTCATTCAGAGCAAGTTTTGCCATTCTGTTCAAAGTCCAGCTGAAGTCTCCAGTGTGAAAGCTAAAGTCGAAAGCTTGCCATATGTCCTCTTTTTCCAGGACATGTCCTCTTTCTCATGGGTAGAGTCGTCATCCATAGTTAAAAGCAGAAGTTGGTGAATGCGTCCTCTATTTTGCTCTTCAAAACATGGCAACCCAACTTGCACATATGAGCATTTAGGGTTGCCTCCAAAGCTCAGAGCAGTCCATTTGAAATTAATGGCCATGATTCCCTTGGGTTAATTAATGTAAATGGGTTTAGCACCACTACTACTAGGGCCTGCCACCCCTGCTTCTGTGGCTCACCAAACCCTCTTAACCCCACTCCATGCCAAATCCCTCCCCCAACCCCCCTCTGCTCCTTTCAGCTGAGAAAGGCCGAATGAGGTGCCTTGCCTAAGACTCCCTAAGTTCTATTTTATTCACCTTAGAGGCGACATTTGAACCCGGGTCCTCGACATCAGTTATTGGGGCATTTCTATTGCCGCTGAGCATTCTGGTCAGTCATACTTTTGCAAGCGCATGTCACAGACCCCCCATCCCTGCCTTGAAACAAAAGGCACTTTGAAGACCCGAAAGGACCCTTAAGAATAAAATTGAATAGGAACCCTGTGCCCAGCCTCTCATGGGCTGCGCCAGTGTCCAGCTATCAGCTTGAGGACCAGCCGGGCTTCGCCCCTTAAGCCTCTGAGGGAGCAGCAACCTCCGCTCCTTCGACGCGTCAGCCTAAAATCCTCCAGCCTTAAGACTCCACCGGACTCTTCGCCAGCTGCCGCCGCCTTTGCTAAAACGGATGTGCAGGCAGGGCTGAAATCCTCTTCTGAATTGGCCCTTCGCTTGTAACCTGACAAACGGCCGGCCGAGACTGGAGTCGCGGCTTGTCGATTTCACGCGCAAGAAACTCAGAGGGGGATCCCCGCGCACAGCGGGAACGCGCGCAGAAATGTTTCCACAACTCTTGTTATTCCGTCTCCGTTGAGAAGCGCCAAAAACGCTTCGTCTTCTCCCAGCTCAGCTGTTTCTGTTTCATTCTTAAAATCAGAGCAGCAACAACAGCTATTAATATTTTACTACAACAACAACATTTTTTTAAAAATAAACTTGTCGCTGGGCGTGCGAACGCCCCTCCCCCGTCGCGAAATTAAAAACAAAAGTCTAAATCATCTCTCGAAAACTGTCCGGTTTATTTTATTCATTATTATTCATTTTACACACCGCTTGATTGTAAACCAACAACAACAACTTCCAAGTGCTTTACAAAGAGAGAGCGAGAGAGAGATAAAGCAATAAAATAACTAAGGAAAAATTAACAACAATTTAAAACTTTCGGAAAGTTAAAAGAACAATAGGTTAACAATAGATTAAAACTCGCATCGACTTCCTAAACATCTGGGGAGACACGTGGAGGTATCGCTTGGCCTTTTATTAGGTCCCTACTTCCCTAAAATTCCTTGTATTTGCTGATGGCTCCCTTTGCGCCCTGGGAGTCAATAGGACTACGCCAGTGTAAATGGGAATATGCGCGCGCCTGTGTTTTCACTACGCTGGATTCGCATTGCCCAGACAGGCGAGTGTCCTTGGGCAGCAGACCCAGGAAAGGGAACTTCTCTTGCGCAAGCACCTCTGGAATGAATTCCTCATTTCTCCTACTTGGTCCAAATTTCAGGTTTTGTCTGGATGCTAGGACATTTCCGGTCCCAATTTTTTATTCCTGGAAATCAAGCTTGTGGGAGGACTGCAGCCCGGGTTTGTTCATGTTTAAAAACCTGGTCAGAGCTCCAAAGTATTTCAATGAACATTTTTTGCGCGAACACTAATTAATATTTGCAGAAGTTTTCCATCTAGGACGACTAACTTGCCCTTAGATGCAATCCTACCTTCGCGGTTCTCTTTGGTTGAACGCCAAAACCGGTTTTATGAAGGTCACCCTCATTTAAAAGAACAAAAGAAATAAAGAATAGATTAACTAATATAAAGGCAGGCTCCGTGTCAGGATCTCATCCGGCTTAATTCGGCGGGGGACGGGGAGGCTGCGCGGAACCGAAGTGCTATTTTCCCTCTTCTTTAATGAAAGTTTTTGGTGAGCAAAGGAAAAAATAGAAGACTAACGAACAAGTCTGGACTCTGGGGAGGGAGAGTTGCAGGAGAGGATGCTTTTCAGCCCCGGGCCCCGATCCTCGACTTACAAAGTGACACGGATGTCCAGAAAGCAGCCCTCCAAGGAAGCACGTTTGGGGAGAGAACAAAGCAATTCTCAATGGGTCTGCACCTAAGTAAAGCTTCTCAGGGAACACGCTTGGGATGAGAAGAAGGAACTTTTCGGGCCAGTACGATCTGGGCGCGTAAATTCGCCTCTCCTCATGTACTTTCCCTGTGATCTCGGTGGCCTTTTGTGGTTGTTGTGCTCTGTGATGTTAGATGCGACACGTCGGGTGCTACTAGCCAACGTCAGTCCGACTCAGAGGAGACCCATGGAAATGACTGGGCAGTAATTTAACATTAAGGTTCCACTCAATCTCAACGGGTCCGCTCTCTGAGTAAAAACTTCCTTGGCTGTCTGTCACCCGCTGGCTTTGGTTTGTGCGGGCGCAAGACAAGGGAGTCAGGACCAGATCCCATTGGGATCCAGTGGGGCGTTCTGTGTCCTGGGGATGCCAGCTATGCATGGCACACACCTCCCTGGGAGTAAGCCCACTGAAGACAGTGGTACTTTTCTCAGAAGTAAGAGTTGGGTTTCACCTGTCCCCTTCCCTTCCTACCGGAGGTGGTGGTTGGCTTCTGCTGGGTGACCCCCAACCCGCCCAGGTCCTTGCCAGTCCTCGCAACAGGGATCATCAGCATATCACGGGATCTCGCTTTATTACACGACAGGGTTTGATTTTTTTAAATAAAGCTTTTGTTTTGCTTTTAAAAATAATTTGGATGTGGTGCATTTTAAATCCATATGCATCTATTATTATTATTATTATTATTATTATTATTATTATTATTATTATTATTATTATTATTACCCCCCATTTTTTCCATTGCAAGGAGCCATTATAAACCAGCAGTGGTGACTATGGTTCCTTTTCCAGTTCCATGTCGCTGAATCCCAGCCCTGTCCCGAGCTGTTTCGATGCAACAGAATGGGACTTTGCTGATTTCCATGTGATAGTTTTGCATTTGTCGCGGAGCATGTCGTTTTGACGCTCCTGGAGAGCCCAGTGGGGCCATTAAAAAATATGAAGGTAGATTCAGAAAAGGGGAGCGGAATTCACAGAGAAAAAAATATATGAGCGCAAAACTTCACAGTCGAAGAGGACATTATTGATTTATAGGAAAAAATAATCCATAGCGTTAGGAAATTTGTTATATTATAGTAGAGGACCCAAAGCTACCTATTTATGAGAAGAGCTCGAAATTGTTGCTGTGAATTTATAGGTCTCTGAGTACTATTTTACGCATGGAAACCCACGGAAGACAATGGGAACTCCCCCAGTATAAAGAGAATTTGATTCGCCTGCAAAAGAAAAATTGCGATGGAGGCATAGATCTATAGATCGATGGTGATATTACAGCGGATATATTACGAACCACGTTATTCCTCACTTTTGCAGACACTGAAATGTTTGGGTTGCTATTGTGCGGTCAGCATAACTTTAGGAGAAAGGAAATTTAAAAATTAGCAACGTAGTCCTCTGGGATATATTCATTGCATTTAGGCGAACATGAATAACTTCCTGTCTCCCGGGGGCTCAGAGAGCTTTAAAGCAGCCCCCCCAACCTATATCTATGCCCCCAACTCCCTTTACATTCGTAGCCGAAGACTCTGCTCGCTTTCCTGGGTCTAATCCCCGCCCCCCGGATATAAGGGGGCTCACTTCCAGTTGCACATTAACATATCTTAAGAAGCAGTGCTGCAATCCTAAACGTGTCTACTCCGAAGTAAGTCCCTCTGGATTCAGTGGAGCTTCCTCCCAGGGCATAGCTGTCAACTTTCCCCTTTTCTTGCGAGGAATCCTGTTCGGAATAAGGGAATTTCCCTTTTAAAAAAAGGGGAACGTTGACAGCTGTGTCCCAGGGAACTGCGTCTGGGATTGCAGCCTAAAGGACTTGGGGGAGGGGGGGAAGACCAAATGAGTCAAAAAGTCCCTTTCTGAGGCATCCAAGTGAAAAGTGATCTGGGGGCTCAGTCGATCCCATTCCTTCCGCACCAACAAAACAGAGACGAGCGATAACATCCCCGATATTTTATTTGGGTGCTATTTGTTTCTTTGCTTGTTCACTTTGCTTAAGCCGTTTTATTCGCTCCTTGCCTTGGAAAGTTTTACACAGGAAGGCAGGATCCAAATATTGTCAAATGCCTAAATTGTACAGGGCAGGTATCCTGAGCGTATCCGTTCGGGAGGAGCCGGCCTCGCTGTTTTCAGCGCAGTTTACTCGCGAGTAGGTGTGTCTGCGGCTGCAGGCGAAGATCGAGCACACACACTCCCGCCAGCACTGAAGGGCCTGACGCAGCGCAGACCGCAGCTCCAAAGGAAGGTTCGCAAAAGAGACGAAGAGCTTCGCGGGTCCGAAAGACTGCGAAAAACTCGGGCGAAGCGCCCCTGGCCCTGTCCGAGCCCGGCGGGGAAGGCGGATCCGGGCCGAGGTTGCTGGAATAATGCGCACTTCCTGGGGGACACTTTGCATACGAGTTTTTGAAAGGTTTTATTTCGTTACTATTGGAGAAGTCTGCGTTGAAAACGCGCAGCCTGAGGGAAAGTACCTTGGCTCACAGAAATAGCTCTTCCAAAGAAGGGTGTGTGTGTGTGTGTGTGTGTGTGTGTGTGTGTGTTTTAAAAACCAAAAACTACACATATATAAGGCGCCAGGAGAAAACATTCCTCCGCGATCAGGCCTTCAGCCATTAATAATCTTTGGCTTTTTAATGGTTTTTCCCCCTTCTAATTTTGAACTGAGTTTATCTGGTTGTGTTTTATATTGTTAAATCTCTTTGAAATAGTGTCACACTACGCAAAGAAATATAATTAATAATAATGATATATTCAGTAATTAATGACAGTTCGCCTTGGCACAGAACGAGGCGTGGCACGATGGTGAAAGCAACTCGAAGAGCTGCAAGGGCCGCGATCCCCGGCAAAGAAGAAATGACAAGTCCTAAACATCAAGCGGACACCCAGAGAGAAGGAAAAGGCAGAGGCTCCGCGGCTGTGATTTTTTGCTTTTCTATTTTACGCCGCGGATAGTTGCAAGGAAGCCTAGCGACGTCTGCAATTTTATCTTATTTTTTATAATTAGCGGGAAGTGCAAAGATAACTTACAGCAGCACCCTTTACAGCGCGCATAAAAAATTATTTTTTGTTTTCCTACACTCTTCTTCTTTTTAGTGGCATCTGCAGAGGTGGGTGGATGGATTAAAAAAAAATCAAACTGAGGCATCAAAGGCCCCGAGGAACAAAATCCCTGGGGGCGGGGGGAGAGAAGAGGCCAAGGAGTTTAAATAACAAGAAGAACAATAATTCCGAAGATGAAAATCAACAGCCTTTTTTTCCTTTTTCTTTCTTGCCAACCGGCGAGCAGAACTGAAAGAGAGGAGAAAATGAAAGGGTCGCCACGTCTCGGGTTTGCTGCCGGTATTGGTTACTCCCCATCCCAAATAAATTGCGCCTTAGCGAGCCTCATTGACCGGGGGCAGATTCAGGGAGAAACGGATCTTGCGGCAAGCTGGATCTCCCTTGACTGGCTCCTTAGTTCTTCCCTGCTCTTAGAGGGCGGAAATCTCCTTTAGAGACTGAATCCCTCAGACACCACGGCAAAGGTGAGGGCAGCAGAACCTCAGATTCACCTCAGATCCAGCTGCTGGCTCTCTGTGATGTTTTTAGCGTTGGGTGTATCAACTCAGATCTAACAAAACCGACGTGAATATACTAAGAATGTTCTCAAAAGGATATATTATATCTTGGCAAAATCATGTGTCAGCACCGCAAGTACAATTCGACGGGCTCCGGAAGACCCTGCAAGCGACCCCGCTCCAGGCCACGAGGAAGTGTTTTCCTGTCCCGAGCCCGCGCGCAAACTCCGGACGCTGCGTCGACTTTCCAAAGCAGGGAGCGATCGGATCGCAGCCGTGGTTGGAAGTCCCGGGGCTTAACGAGGGAGGGATGGACAGAGCAAGCCCTGGCACGCTTACTCCAAAGTAGACCTCAGTGTGCGCAATAGAGGTTCCCACCCCCACCCCTCAAATCAGTGTCTGCAGCCTCCAGCACCCGCTCCGGGGCCGCGCAAAGCGAGTCAAGCGCCGCTGACATCGGAGCGAACGCGCGGAAGGGAAGACCAGGGTTTGCAGCTGGGAAGAGCCCAGATATTTTCAGACGGGTGACTGAGCTTGCTTGGGGATCGCTGGGCCCCTGTGTGGTGTGTGTGTGTGTGTGTGTGTAAACAAATTATAAGAGTTCGAAGGGACACCAAGGGTCATCTAGTCCACCCAACCCCCGCAAGGCAGGAACCGGTGCGGAATAACCTCGAGGACATTTCGGATCGTGCTGCTGGCCCCGTCTAAACGCGCTTTGCGAAAGTTTCCCGAACTTCGCAGACGGAGCGCTCCTTCTCGCCTGAAAGGGTTGGGGATGTTCAGATTTGAGGAAGAGGAGGAGGAGGAAGGCATTCACGTCCGTCCGTCCCGTCCCGTCCCCTCCAGCCAGCCAGCCAGCCTAAGCTAACCCAAGGCCTTGGCGCCCTTCCAGCTGGAGAAGGGAGGGAAGCAGTCCTTAAAATAGCAAGCTCTGCCTGCCCGGGCGTCCCAGGCCCGAACAATGGGGCGCTGCGAAGGGGGTGGGGGTGCGCACTTGATTGACAGCCGGCTTGTCCTCCGAAGGCGCGGCGGCTTATATAGAGGCTGGAGGTGGGGAAGGCAGAGCTAGAGAGACGGAGACAAGCCGGGAGGGAGGCTGGCTGGGTGCGGGTGAGAGGGAGTCACAGAGCCAGGCGCAGCGGGAAGGCGGATCGCTGGATCTCCTGGCCAGGCGATCTCCTCCGGACAGCCTCCTCTCTCTCTTTTTGGCTAGAGCTGCCAGCCTCCGCCTACCCCCCCCCCCCAGTTCCGGCCAAACTCTGTTCCCCTTCCCCGGCGCGCTTCGTTTTCCTCCGCCCTCCTCGCCGCGCTTTCCTCGGGGACTCCTCGCTCGGCGCTCCAGCCATGCACTGCCAAGCCGAAGCCCGGCTGGCTCCCCCGGGGCCGCTGAAAGCAGCCAGGCGGCGCTACAAGACTTTCATGATCGACGAGATCCTGTCCAAGGAGACGTGTGATTACTTCGAGAAGCTCTCGCTCTACTCCGTCTGCCCGGCGTCGCTCATCGTCCGGCCAAAACCCCTCCACTCCTGCTCCGGTAAGAACCGCTGCCGGGATTCGCCCTCGCCGCCCGCCAAGGGGACCCTTTGCTGCTTTGCCCTCTCCAGGCGAAGGAAGTGGTAGAAAAGTTTGAGGAGGAAAGGGAAGCCTTCTTTGGGGAGCCTCACATTTATCACTCCTGTTGCCGTTGGGGTTTACACCATTTTTACAACATATAATTAGCATATTATAAATTATATTTATATGTATTTTTACATATAAATTACATTTTTTTTTAAAAAAAAGTATTTAAAAGGAGAAACAAACTTATCAAGACATGAAGTGATAGATATATGTTGTAAACAGCCCCGTGATCTCTGGATGAAAGAGTGGTATATAAAGTTAATAAATAACAATAACTAAGAATTAAAGTTGACCTACCCCCTTCTCACCTGGGAGTAAGCCTCGCTGCATTCAATAGCTAGGATTGTGCTGGTGAGGACAGCACTGTGTGCCAGAAAATAAATAATTGGAAGCTACTTTGAGCAATGCAAAGCCCTTGGAAAGGTGGAATAAAGAACACTTGGAATAAAATAAATTAAATTCATGTTCAAAGTCAGTGAAACCTGCTTTGATATGTCCATAGCTGTCAACTTTTCCCTTTTCTTGCGAGGAATCCTATTCGGAATAAGGGAATTTCCCTTTAAAAAAGGGAAACGTTGACAGCTATGGATATGTCCTGCTGGTGAGGAAGAAACAACATGTTGTGTCCACAACTTTTCCAAGCATGAGCAACCCCCACCCTTGAAAAATCAGCACAATCAGTCAGATTGCAGTTAGGATAATTCCACCGGTTAGGGACTGGCAACTGGAGACCCCAGGCTGAATCTGGCCCTCTATAAAAAAAGTGCCAATCACTTCCCTGACCCAACAAGCTGTTGGTGACCCAGGTGTGTGGAGGGCCCAGTGGCTGGTGGGCAATAAGATTTACCGGCGGTTCATGGTGGAAGATGAGGATCGAGGCCCCACCACCATCTCCAAAGTTTCATAGAATCACAGAATTGTAGAGTTGGAAGGGACCTTGAAGATCATTTAGTCCAACCCCCCTGCAACGCAGGAATACGCAGGTGTCCCATACGGGGTTCGAACCTGCAACCTTGGCGTTATCAGCGCCACGCTCTAACCAACTGAGCCATGCAGTCCCATAGAATTCTTTCCAGAACAGGGCCATATGACAATCCAATTATTTTGGAGAAGGCGATTTCTGAGTGGGCAAACATTCAATTCCAGTTTGAGCTTCTGTCCTCAAAGCAGAGAGCTGCTCTGTTGACACCTCCTGCTCATTCCAGCGGTGCCCTTGAAAAAAAGGGTTTCGTTACAGTGTGTGTGGTGGTGCCACTGTCACCACCAACAATAAGGGTCTAAACCTCCCGTTCTGCCTCCCCTTAGCACACAGCTATCCTCTTGGTCTAGCAATGTCAGAAATGATGGTATTAATTTTGGGGAGCAGGTGGGCTTTGCAAGCATGAAAAAAGAGAGTGAGAATCTGCTCCAGCGCTCGTAGGAACATGCAGAGAGCTACCTTAGACCCAGCCAGATCACTGCTCCATCTAGATCAGTATTGTCTACACTGACAGGCAATGGCTCTCCAGTTTTTCAGGCAGGAATTTAACCCCAAAGTCCTTCCTGGAAATGTCAGTGTTTGAGCCTAGTACCTTCTGCATCCGGAACAGGTGTTCTACTTTTGCACTAAGGTCCTTTGTAACTGTCAGGATTGGTTGAAATGCATTAGTTAGTTGTTTGGTTGTTGTTGTTTTTTGGGTTGTTTTTTTTAATTACAAAGAAAAAAGTGGGAGAGAGATGGATTCCCCCCCCCCCCAGTTTCTTCATTTAAAGCTGAAAGGTGACATGAGGTTGATTTTAAGCCATGCTGATGATTGTGAGTGTGGAAATGGAATGCTGGCCGTGATTCTGTAAAACGATGGTGGTCTGGATGCCTGTGTATGTGTATGTCGGATGGAGCTTTCCGTTGGAGCTGAATAAGAGTGTAGATAAACTCTAAACTAGGAGGAGCTGATGAGTTTATCAGAAGAATCCAATGGCTTTGCTCTGGCGTAGGCAAGATGTGTTTCTCCCCCGCCACTAAACAGTTTCTTTTCTGGTTTTTAAACACTCTTTGGTAGAAACTGGATCTCTCTCCCTGCCAAACTCTTTATTTGTGTGTGATTTGGAGAAAAGGACTCTTGCTGGGTTGTATTGGCCCAGAAAGGCGCTTACTTCTGTTCTGTGGGACTGCATATACTCCTCGCCTTCCAATTGAAGTTCAAGCATTTCTTTCCACTTGCTTCTCCTTGCTTGGCAGATATGTTACGGTGCAATGAGTGGCGTTAGATCAGGGTGCCCTGAGTTCAAATTCTGGACCTCGTCTGATAACCTTGGGCAAGTTGCTCAAATAAGTAACGCTCAACTGGAGCTTTGGAGGAAGGATGGGAAAGCATGTACGAGGTGAGGAGTCCCATTGTCCTCCATGGTGTAATCTAATTACAAGACAATTGCTTCAGTCTGTTTCCTTGTTAGGAAACAGGCTCAGATGAGACCCCTGGGCACTGACTTTCGGTAGAGAAGGTTCGTTGCAAAGTGTCTGTACGTGTTCTGTTCTTGTAGTTTGGAAGCTTCCACTTGCAATATCTTGTAAGTAGAATGGGCACTCCTTGGATTAAAGATTGCCCCATAGGAATTCATCAATTATCTGCGCAAGCAGTGAACGGTAAAATTGCACTTGCAGGCGGTTCTGGGTTGACAGTGGGCATCAGAACCCAAATCCATGCTGGTGATGCACAAGTATGAAAATGCTTCAGTCACTCAGGATTTGTGAATTATATGACATAAGGAACTGGAGAAGAGTTGATCAAAAATCTTTCAGACCCTTTTTTCGCCACAAAATATAAATATAAATGTGCACTGAGAAGTTTAATTTGGCTGAGTCACCTGTGTCATTTTTTGATAAAGAAAGGAAGGAAGGAAGAGATTTTACTTGGAGCAAAACATACCTATCGCACAACCTACAGCCATTCCTCTGCGACTCACCTAGGGTTTCCGCTGAAGTTAAGCACAGTTGCCCAATGAACGTGTGATGTGAGATAAGCCGTTGTTCATTGGATTCTCCCATAGGTATTGGGCACTTAGCTTCACCTGTGGCAATGCTCCATTTGATGAAATTTAATGGGCTGGTGTATTTTCTCCCAGGGTCATAGACTTCCCCTGCCCTGCTTGGGATAAAACAACTGGATTTTTGATGTCCAACAAATCATTTTTATAACAGTTAAAAGGAGGCAAGTCAGTGGGCAGCTATATCACCGTTTCATATTTGATAGTCATATTATGCTTTCTTTTCTTTTTACAACTGAAATAATTAAGAAATTCACATTGAAATCCAATAACATAAGAAACAAGTGCCCTATAAGCTGTCATGCACATCCGTAGTGCCACAGCTGTTATTAGTGGTATAAATGCAGAGAAACGGCACAATAATTGTATTAGAAACCATGGATCACTTCAACAACACATGTCTGTGAAAGCGAAGAAGGGGGTTATTTAGTTCAGTGGAATTAACTTTTGTTTTGTTTCAGGGGTACTATGAGATGGTGTCTATTCTGGCTTTACTTTAAATCCATCTCTGTGTCCCTCTGTTCGGTGCTGACAGCCTCCTAGACTTCAGTCCTAGGGATACAAACAGAGAAGACTTAGGCTGTGTATAAACCACTGTGTACTCAGCATCCTGCATCTCTCCCGTTGTTCCTTGTGAAATACTGCATTTTGATGCTTTCCCCCCACAAACCAGCTTCTGTCTGAATTGAGAAAAATAAGGCTCTAGCTGTGCTTTAAGACAGTAATGTGTACACAGCCTTAAATCATGCTGAACCTAGTGAGATGGACTTCTGAGTCAATGAGTTTAGGGTTAGACTGTCTTTCCATGGCATCCCCACCATTTGGGAATAACCAGTTTCATTTGCCCAGATGTTTGAACGTATTTATATCTCAGTCTGGAGTAAGAGAGTGCATACTATAAGCAGATTGTGTCATTAATTAAATCGTTAGAAAAGTGCCCAGAGGCCGAATCTCTCCCTCCCC
Source organism: Podarcis liolepis (assembly GCF_965112155.1). NCBI lineage: Eukaryota > Metazoa > Chordata > Lepidosauria > Squamata > Lacertidae > Podarcis > Podarcis liolepis. The sequence continues at coordinate 27,908,306 of NC_139567.1, read as the reverse complement.
CGACTTTCCAGAGCAACCCATACTTGGAGATTATCTGGGTACAGCATTATCTTGTCATTCGAATTTTCATATCAATTTCCTCTGAACTTTCCCTTTTTCACAAGCAGCGAGCCAAGAATTTTGGATTAAATAGGTACTTATTAAAGACCTGAAGGCAAGATTTCCCCTTTACGGTTTTGGCTCAAGTTTTTTTTTTCCTATAGAAAAGCCCGGAGAGAAAGGGAATCATTGCAAAACTGAAATTCCTTTTTTAAAAAAGAAAAGAAAAAGAAAGAAAAGCTGCTGAAATTACATTTCCAGGCAAAAATCCCAAATCAACTTGTGAAAGCATCCTTAGACTTCAGGCACCATTTTTAAATGAGCAATTCTGTATCATGTGAAAGATCATTCTGTGCAGAGGAGATTAGAAAAAGGGGAATAATTTCTGCCACTAGATTTAACTCTGTGTAAACTATCCTTCCCACAAACTTTCTACAGGAGCAGTATGAAACCAGACCCACGGAAACTATATCCATGCTTAATGCTATCACTTTCCCCTGGGGTTGAACTTAATTTGAAAAGATGCATTTTCATATTTTTAATTAGTTGCGTGGGCTACCATGAAACTTTTTTATGATCATCCTGCCTTGGGGAGTGGTGTGGGGCTACTCACTGTAGTTTTCTGAGCATGTAGTAAACTTTGGTGACTCAGTGGCTGCTCACAGATGACTCTGTTACAAACATTTACACGCCTTATTTACCTGAATTCTAAATCTTTGCATGTTTGAAAAGCAGTGAATCAGTAGTCTAGAAATTGTTCCAGTAGCCTCAGTTGTTTCCTGCAATTTGTTTGAATGCCATAGTATATAATTCTTTGAGTGGTGTTAAGAATTTGGGTTGTTGGGGGTTTTTTTTGCCAGGCTGGTTAAAACCAAAACCAAAACTCTACTATGATTAGGAGCAGTGTTATTATTTCGTACTGTGCCACTAATGTGTATGCTACTTGGCACTTCACAGCATAAACAATAGAGAGGTCTCTGCAGCAAGGGGGCTGCAATTTAATGGCCGAGAATGGTGGGGAAACCAGGGGAAGAGAAGGCTGTCGTTGCAGTGGAAAATAAAAGTGGGGAGAAGGTGATTTAAGATTTTGCTAAAAGGTGAATTTTACAGAAGATAGAAATGAACCCATATAGCTTTTCAGGATAGATTTCTACACACACACACACACACACACACACACACACACACACGAGTATCAATTTTTCTAAACCACAGTATGTCAAATTAGAAACTTCCCACGACTAAACTTTCCAGTGGATGCTTGAGTCGCACCACTGTTCATGGAAAGCGAAGATAAAAGATCCTTAAACTGATCTGCAGATGAGGCTGATATATAGATATGGGTGATGTTAATAAGACTTTTTGTAACCAGAGCTCAGTTGCTGATTTAAACCTTGGCCTGAGTCACTGCTCCCAGTGTTTTTGTAAGCAGGAGAAGAGTCCAAATGGCAGTGTAAAAATTAGCGCAGTGCAAGACTTATTTAATTAAAAATTTATATTCCCATTTAAGAACAACGGGAAGAAAAAGAAAGCTGCATAATTTCCCCAGCTCCAGCGTTTAAACTGCTTACTCAGATATCCTCCCGTCTCTGAAAGCTAGAAGATGAAGGAAGAAGGCATCATGTAACTCTGCCCAGGCGTGACCGCCCTTAATTGAAACCGTGTAAAGTTTGCCCAGATATTACAGCAAAGGCTGCTTCTAAAATGCTTGGAATAATAATCTTCATAATTAATCACTTCATCTTTGCAGCTGTGCAGCATGGCAGACCTTTCTCACATCGGGAGTCAAATCTCCGAGTATTTGTGTTGGCCGGCATGGCGACCATCTCTCCTTTTCATCTCGGAGCCACTTGGTTGGGAGGGTCAGAGACGTCTTCTTCAATCCTCTTGGCGGTCCCACTGAGACTGGAATGAGATAAGATGTCTGCAGACTTAAGCCTAAGAAGCAGAGCAATCTAACACAAGCCCCTTTATGAAAGAGTAGAAATCTTAAAAGCCCTGGGATCCTGGACGGCCAATTCTCTCAATTCCAACTCGGATCTCGCACAGGAGATTGGTATGAACGCAAAGGCATTTCAACATTAATTTTAAACTGTGGTGTCTTGACCTTGATTTACACAAACGCAGTCAAGTTTCTGGACCCATGGAATAGCAAAACATGCCAAAGCAAGCCTAGGCTGCATAGGAGAATATGAGAGGATGTCTCTTGCATTTCCAAAAGGGTCAGAAATCAAAGAAAAGCACTTGATTTGGGGGGGCCTGGGTTGAAGTAATCCCACTGAATCTAATAATCTGAGAGTTTGTTTTTTTATATAAAAACAACCACCACCACCATATTCTTATCAAATTATATGAGAAAAATGTCAACACAGATTCTATGTATCTTTGGTGAAGTTGTAATATGATTCAGCAACACTAGGAACAAACTCTAGAGGTCATTGGTCAGACCTCAGGGGTCAATCTCCTGATGGATCCTATGGCCATTTCACTTAGTAATGCTAATAACCTTTCTTTGAAGCCTGCTTTCGAATCTCTTATTAGTGGCAAGCGTTGTTTTCCCTAGGCAGGGGAAATTTCCAAGAGTTACAGCCACGATAGAATAGCTGATCAAAGCCTTAGAAACTGCAGCAATGAGCAAATTGACTGACGATGATTCAGTTTTATTAGGAGACAGGTGGGGAGTTTGTTGTTTGTTTTTGGTATTTATGGGAACGCACACTGCAATTTCAATGTACTGTATCTGGTTCAAATTGAACGACAACAATAAAAGAGGAAGAGTTTGATCTCGAACTTCTTGAATGGGTCTGATGCCTGATGAAAACTTCTGTGTTTTGCAGAAATTCTTTCCACAGCCCTTGATCAACAGCAAGCAACATAGTCTTCCAAGAGAGCAACCTTAGGCAGGTTTACCCTGAGCACTAAGTCCCATTGTGTCTATTGGGGCTGACTTTCAAGGGCGTGTGGTAGGAGCGGCAGTGGAGTAACTTCACCATCAGAGAGTAAACACCATTCTCTTACCCTGTGTGCAAAGAGTCCAAATGTTTCCAACACATCCTTTGCGTAATCACTTACGCTGTTCAGTAATTCTATTCAATGGTATGGTGTGGTGGCTCTTTAGATGATAATGTGTATCCTTCAAGATGTGGTCAGCCAGCCAGCCTTGAATATGGGGGGGGGGTCATCTAGCTCATTTTGTGGAATGGGGCCTTGGGCACTTGCCCTCAAAGTCTTGCCCTTATGTGTACCAAATGTGCCACAACCTGGTGTGAAGTGGGCGTTTGTGGTCATGGCTGGTAGCACTCTAGCACCTGGAGAAGGGGAAGGGCTATAGCTCAGTGGTCTGCATGCAGAAGGTCCCAGCAGCATCTCCAGGTAGGACTGGGAGGGAGCCTGGTTTGAAATCCTACAGAGCTATTGCCAATCGGCAGAGACATTATTGAGCAAGATGGAACAAAGGTCTGGCTTGGTATAAGGCTGCTTTCATTTGTTTTAGACCAAAACACCTGGAGGGCACCAGATTCATTAGCTTGTGATGGCAAAATCCATGGATTTATGCCCTTCAGATCAATCAAATTTATTCAGCCTGATTGCCTGTGGTTTAGGACTGGGTGTGAGTTCAAATGATCTAAACGGCTGCTCCTATGACATGTGAAGCAACAGGTTAGGAGGAGAGAAATTTTAATAAGTGATCAGAACATGATTGCAAAACCTTGGAGAAACACAAAGGCCCTGTCTATTGACTATTGGCTAAGGAAGGCCTAGGACATTGTGGCATTGTATCGAATCATAACTTATAATTATGAAGAAGAACAACTCAGGCAACACAGATCTTTCAAAATAACTGGTTGCCATTTATCTTGTATTGAAATCAAAAGAACACTGGTAGGATGGTTATTAGGGATATCTGAAGTATGAGATGATTTGTTTTGGTTTTGTGAATATAATTAAGCAATACAATGAGGTTGCCCAAAGGGAGCCCCATAGCTATTCTGAATGTTGTCATACTCCGTCTTCCATCAGCTCCAGCCATCATGGTCAATAAGCAGGGATGATGGAAACTGCACACCATTCACATCTGGGGGACCACAGGTTCCTCATCTCTGCTCTAGAGCCCCCCTTGGCCACCGTGTGTGCTAGCTCAGAATCAGCAAGCAAGCAAATTGTTGACCAGTTGCCTCAGAGCTGTGACTGTCTGCAGAATCTAAGTAGCAGGACCATCAGGCGTACCACTGTCCACCTTGCTGTTGGCTGCAAATGTCTATGCTTTCCTAGATCTGGATGACAAGGTGCGTCTCCATGGAATTACTGCATTTGGCAGAAGTCATGCCTCTTGGGGTTTATGGACTATCAGTCTGGAATCTTATTTATATTCAGCTTGGCCTTGCTTCCGAGTGAGCGCCCCATAGAATCAGTTGCTAAGTAGGTCAGGTTCAGTCCTGCAGGTAGATGGCTCTTTTTTATGCCTCTAATTTAAAGAGGCCCCAGGGGTAGTCAACATAGTTAATGTTCTGTGTATCAGGCAGCATCATCTACGAGAGGTGGGAGAATGTAGAAACCTAGAAAAGGTTCTTAGGTTGTACAATAACAGCACGAGTGGTGCTTTTTTCTGAGCCTCATCCAGGCTTGTCACCTCTGGGTCAAATGCAGAGAGGAAGCAGATTTATGGTGCATTATAAAACCACCCAGTTGCTATACGGATGACCCCACAAGCACCATGTGGGATTCCATGTGGACAAGGTCAACCGAGTCCCAGCGTGGTAGATCTGGCTGGGTTTTAAATTTGATCTGGGACGCTCTTCAGAATCTGGGTGGAAACCGTTTCTGCTGGGAAATATTTAGCCGGACCCCTTTCCCCTTTTAATTGAACAGATACTGTTACGGCATTCCTGAGGGACTGTGCGGAACTGTGGGAAAGGAGGGAGAGAGGAATGGATACAGTGTGCTTGTATCAGAGTGTGGAGGAGCATGAGATCCCCTTCCACCTAGAGCTTACTATTATCTGAAGCGTAACAGCTGTATTAATCCTGTTAAATAAAGCAAACACAATGTTGTGGCTAATACCTTTTATCAGGCTCATTTACACCTGAGTCCAGCGAGGTCGCATCCTGTCAGTCATGCATTCAGCCAGGATTGGGTGGCCAAGTACAGAGACATTTACTCCCCGGAGCTGCATCATGTGTCCGATAACAAACAGCTAGAAGGACAAATCAGATTTCTCTTTCCGTGGATTGCAACTTTGGCAGATGTAATAATAGCAGTTCAATCCCAAACCTTTATTGTCATGCAGACAAAATTCCTAAAGGTTCTGTACAATAAAATCACTCTGCAAAATATACATCTAACAATTGAAATACTGCTGTATAACATTCACGGATCCCCATTGTGTGTTGAAGAACCTGGCTACTATCTCCATCTTATCCCCATCCAGGTTAAACATCTGAAAGGCTACCTTACATTCAAGCAGATGTAATATATTGATGTCATCGGAACAGATGAAACTGAGCACCCATGAGCGTTCTCAGGCATATTTTGACCCAATTCAATGTCTGCTGTGGTGAATATTCAGGTGTGGGGATTCATAGGATCATAGAGGAAGGGACCCAAAGGGTAATCTAATCCAACCCCCTGCAATCACAGCTGAAGACTCCCCAACAAATGGCCATCCAACCTCTGTTTGAAAACCTCATTGGATGTCCATATGAGGGGGGGGGGAAGACTCAGTTTATGATGTGATGCCATCATACTGCCTCTCCCTCACCCAACTGATTGCCACATATGGGAAGAAGAAGTTCCCAGTGAGATAACTTGCACACCATATGGATTATTATACCAGGCATTAAGGGGAGAGAAGCCAAAGGAGACATGAGGCTGCCATTTTCCTTAACAACCCTGCGTCATTTGCCTTTCCACCCTAAGTTGCTGCTCACCTGCAAAATAAGATGCTGGTCCTACCCATGCCATACATTTAATGCACATTTAAATTGACATGGCTTTCCTCAAAGAATTCTGGACCTCCTCAGTAGCTGCTCCCAGGTTTTGGAACTTCCTCCCTAGAGAAGCTTCTGTCGGCAGGTGAAGACTCTCATTCCATCAGGCCTTTGGGAAACAATAGGTGGCTTTTTTGTTTTTTTAATAGTTCTGTGCTTTTTCATGACCTGAATTTTAATAGATTTCTTTTTCATGCGGTTTTAATTCTATTAAATTATTTTTGAACAATTACCTTTTGCATTTCTTAATCTTTTTGTAAGGGGAAAGGCGGGGTATTATTATTATTATTATTATTATTATTATTATTATTATTATTATTATTATCTATAGTTTTCCTCCCCCACATAGGGAATTCCTGTCACCCTTAGTGAACTCCATTTCTTGGATTCTTTAGGGGAAGTTTTAAATGTGCTCTGAACATGTGGCGTGGTTGTGACCCCAGGCAGAGGAGCACATCAAGAAATTTCTGCTTTGCAACAGGAGGGGCACAGCAGTCCTCCAAGACACCATGATCCTTAAAGCCAAAAGTCTTGCCATCCAGGCATGGACTGGGAATGATATTCTGTTTCTATATCCTGACAGGACTGCTTGGTTTTTCTCGCCGTCTCCTCTGACAAATGCAACGGAGCGGCTTCTGCAGCTCAGCTCGCTGTTGTACACCCTGTCCTATTTTCCACTCCCGTTCCTGGTTTTCTGGTGCTAAATTTAGCACCTTAATAAGTATGCACCAGTCTCAGTGCAGTGACCCTGAATAGATAACTCCCCGAAGTTGCCTGAATGGGTGTTTTGCATCTCGTCCCCTCCCTGCAATTGTCCCGTCTTCCTCCTCCACCTTTTATCAGGGCTTATAATCTTCTCCAGTTTTGTTGCTAATCTGATCTTGCACATGCCTGCCTATTATTTACCATTCTTCACAAAGGTAAAAGACTCATCAGTTATGAGGATTATGGGTTTTCAGCACAAAGGAATCAAGAGAAGGATAAAAATGTATACAGCTGCGGTTTAGGATGATTAAGCATTGTGTGGGAGCCATGCAACCATTTCCTTATTTATACTGTGGCAGGGGAACAAGCACAGATTTATTTTATTTCAATTAAATGTCATATGACCTCAAGGTGGTTTACAAAAATAACAAAACAATAAAATTTTCAGTAAAAAAACCCAACACTTTAAAACAACCCTTTAAAATGTTCAGAAAAATAACAATAAGCTTAAAATACCAGATTGAAATACATGTCTGGATGGGCTTTGCCTAAACAAAAATGTTTAAAGCAGACACCAAAAAAAGAGTGTAGTGAAGATGTCTGCCTGATGTCAAGTGGCAGGGAGTTCCAAAGTTGTTGTGCTTCTAAAAAAAAGATTTTTTACAGATATGGAGTGAGTGTTGAGTGGCATCTGTTACCGTTGCCTGTTCCACTGATCAAAGCTGTTGAATGGGCTCATAGAGAGTAAGGGAATCTCGCAAGCAGATGTTAAGTGTGACTAGGTTCTTCCCTTTCAGAAAACACTAGAACAATTGTAGTGAAAGAAAAACCGTACGAGTGAGTCATTTAAAAGTCTATTTTAAAAGGTGCTGATAACTTGGTGCTGTCAGATCCCATCCCATGCAGTATTAGAAATAATTTCCCCACCCTCGGATCCTAAATGATGTTTCAACCAAATCCTGCCCTATGCTTGTTTACTTGGAAATCCACATAGCTCACCTGGACTTCCTTCTTTAGCAAAGGTGAGGAAGGATGCCGAGATCTGTTAATTTCACTTTCTCTGTCCCTCGTTTCTCCCCTCTCGAGTTCACTTTGACACCTGCCTGCATCGGTTTGTAGTTGATTATTTCTTCAACATCTCCTCTTGAAAGTTTGCCAGCATTTCTTTCCTGTCGTTTCTTTGGTGAGGGGTGCTCCCAGGTGGTCATTATTTTGCGGTGGGATTGAATCACACGCCAGCAAACTCAGTGATAGCTGATTGTGCAGCAAACCTGCTTCCCCAAAAGATTGCACATCTTGCGATAAGGAAAATGTGCTTGAACGTGTGGGCTTATACATGCTTGACACAACATCATCTAAACATGTCAGAATGAATGTTCAATACGTAGTCAACATTGTCTAATCTCCCAGCAAACAAACTTACTCAATGAGAGATTTATCTTGTCTATGGCAATTAGTGGGACTTGGGAGTGTTCAGTGGGGATCATACCTATAGGCCTTAACAAAAATCTGTACTGTACTCTTGACTCCCTTTTGTTCAGAGTGGTACTGTACCACTTGGGGCATGAAAGCTGCTGGTTCAGGAAAAGGGTCCATGAAAGACGTTCCCCTTAATCTTCCAAGGACATATAACCAGTTGGGACAGAATTTGCAGGTGTATCCCAATTTAATAAGGTGTGCACCTTATTAAGAATAACATGGTTGGGATGGGATTATCGGATGCATGTCTAGAAGTTAACATCACCCAAGTTAGGATTCAATCTCTCTCTCTCTCTCTCTCTCTCTCTCTCTCTCTCTCTCTCGCTCGCTCTCGCTCTCGCTCTCCCTGTGGGTTTGTGTAGTGATTAATGTGGCCAGTTTGTACTGATTTATTTTTTTTAAAAAAAACAGCTTTCAAATAAGGGTGCCTGCAGACCCTCAGTATTTTGATGGAGAGATTCAAGGGCATACAGGAAATTTAGGTTTGTGCAGTTAACACTCTGCCACCCTTCAGCAACAAATCCACTTTTAAAAAAGAAATGTGCTTTTGTGGTTTGGAAAGTGACAGGGAAAGTGTGGAATGAAGGGATGTTACTGGGAAGACGTCGAAACATCCTGCAAGCAACTAGGGATGGGTGCATTTTGTTGTATATCCTGCAAATAAATCAGAATACATGCACAGCAAAGACCAGATACAATCTCATCTCCACAAAAGCTTTGTGCAAGCAAATCAAGGTGGATGCTCAGTAATGTTAGGCTTCATTTTTTGCTGACAATCTCCTTCAAAGTTTTATTGGTGTTTTAGATTATTAAAGGGGAGGCTGTACAATATCTATAGAAACAAACTGTGGTTACATCCTGGGCATGCCAGCGCTGCACATTATGCTCAGAATACTGTGGAAGAGGTCTTTGAGGAAGGGTGTTTGGTTAATGAACCTTCTAAACTCTCTTGAAATGCTCCACAACTCAGTACATGGATGGCCGTGTTGTCTATGGAATTTTTCTTAAAATCATGACAAAATGTTTAAACTGCCAAGATCCCATGTAGCATCTGGAGAAGAGTAACCAGTTTTTGTATCATATGGCTGAGTTTGGATATGGGCTGTGTGGTTAGGCAGTCTAGAGCAGTGATGGCCAAACTTGGACCTCCAGCTGTTTTGGGACTACAACTCCCATCTTCCTTAGCTAACAGGACTAGTGGTCAGGGATGATGGGAATTGTTGTCCCAAAACAGCTGGAGGGCCAAGTTTGGCCATCACTGTTCTAGAGGAATCAGTATGTGAGAGCGAGGGAGATCAATTGTTTGTCTACGATGACCCATTCTTAGCTTGGTATGACAAGCGTATGTTTAGAATTCATCTTTATAGGGTCTTCACCTGAAGTGCAGGAGCTGTATGTAGGAGGCATGTGAAGTCCACAGTAAGAATGTTCACAATTTGTATCGGGGAAGGGTCATCGCTCAGTGGTAGAGCACCTGTTTTGCATGCATAATGAAAACTTTCCTTCGTGAAATTGTTACTGCCCAAAGCCTGAATTTCAGGTGCTTTCTGAGTGCCGGCATAACCTGATGCCGACGTTTCATTAAATACTGAACGGCACTCAACGTCAGGTATCAAAAGCATCAAATAGCAATTACTGCATCTTGCCAGCTCCCAAATACTAATTACCACTACATGCCAACAGTCAAGCAATATTGTTACCGAATGTGGAAAAATAACACCGACTGCCCTCAACAGTGAGATCTCAAAACTGCAGTATTAATAGATGTACAAGTAATTATGTTTCTCTTCCTCTGGTGCCTTAATTCCCACCTTCCTCCTCCGATACTTACTAAGCGATGGCTGATTTCATGTAAAACTTTTGAACTTGTGAAATTGACCAAGAATTAGGAAAAACCCGTTTTGCTGTACCTATTGCATCCTTGGAGCAATAGGAGAGACAAGGAGGTGTGGGGGGGGGGGATTAAGAAAAGGGCCTCTGTGTTATAAGTGCCTCCAAATCCTCTGTTTGAAAACCTGTAATAAAGAAGGTTGTGCTTATGATTAATGAAAGCATTTGACATGTGCACATAGGATGATGTAATCGATCGGTGTAGAAACCATTTCTATTTCAGTAACTCATCAGGGCAGTCCTAGAAATGACATGCTGTTGTCTCCACAAGCTGTTTAGCTCCTGATTAAATTATTTAGCTGAAGAGGATCTGCACAGGGGCTGAAGCAACTGCAAACTCTTTTGTTCAAGCACCCGTAAAGTACGTAAATCAATATGTGGAGGCAGGCGGGAAGGAGCACCAGTCTGTTCACTCGTTTCAAAAGCACAGAATGGGGAATAAGACTTTGAAAAACTCAAAATACTAGACCCCCCCAAAAAAAAACCCCTCCTGCCTCTTTGTGGTCATGAGAGCTGTATTCAGTTTCAGACATTCTTAGGACACGGCAACACATTCATGAAGACACAGCTGGAATTACAGTTGCAAGTCATGCACCATCACTATTAATATTATTATTTCATCTATGAATCATTTTTGATGAGGCATTCCAAAGTGATTTTCAGTATAATAAAAACAAATATAAAACAGTTGCATATATAAAAAGTTAGTGCAGTTGCATATCTAAAGGCAATTCTACTACTACTAATGCAAAAACAGTCTAAAGCACCCAGGACAAAGATCTCCATTGAGAAGGCTTGCTGAAATGGGAACATCTCTAGTAGGCACTGATGTTGCTTTGCATGCTACATTGATGTTCCTTGCAACATGGATGCATGACTTCCATTGCATTCTCTCAGGAAAGCCCATGTCTATGTTCAGAAAGAGGAATCTAATGCACGGGTTTCAGAGGCAGGGCTTGCTGCTGCGCTTCTCAGTCCCCTTCTCCACACACACTTATCACAGCACTTTAAGGATGTCTGCTTTTATGAGCATTAAAAACCCAAGATCACATTGTTGCTTGAGGTAGGCAAGTCACCCCACCCCACCCCTCCACACACAGACACACACACGTACAATATTTAACGCTGTACTGTTTTTAACACTTGATTGGGAGCCGCCCAGAGTGGCTGGGGAAACTTAGCCCGATGGGCGGGGTATAAATAATAAATTATTATTATAAATTATTATTATACAAACACACAAACACACACTCCTTGTTCCATGCACTGGAGCCAATTGGTCTACTTGGCTGTTGACTCTTGCTTCAGCACTGGTGGCAGGACAGCATTCTCCACCACACCTGAGGGCAGCAGGCGAGTTAGAGCCGCAGGGCAGGACAGGTATCCCACAGCCCTGCCCTTCAACCCCTCGCTGCTGTCGGCCAACGCAGCACCTGCCATCTGAGGCAGTTGCCTCACCCTGCCTAATGGTAGAGCACACCCTGGAAAGGATAAACACAGCTGGGAGGGCAAGTGTTTCCAAAAAGGAAAAAACAAACAAACCTATACTGGTTCAAAGCAGTGTATATTATGTTGCTTCTACGTATATTGTATGGTTTCTTTTTCTATTTTATAACCTTTGTTGAAAAATAAAGAAGTTCAAAATTACAAGTGCACAGGGTAAGATAAGACACAAGAAAGATGAAGAAACAAGAAATAGTACTCATGTAGAAAACAAATCAGAAAAAACTGGGTGCATTACCAAAAAAAAGGGGGGACTTGTTATTGTCATTAAGCAGACCTTAGTCTAATATGATATTTATAAACATGAATTCAATGCATTCCTTCTGTATTGTATGTTTATGCTATGAACTGCCCTGAGATATGTGGCTAAAGGGCAGTATTCACATTTACGTCTCATTTAATCCCCATGACAACCCTGAGAGGTGGGTTAGGCTGAGAGGCAGGGACTGTCCCCCTACCACCCAGTGAGCTGTTTTATGGCCGAGTGGGAGATTTGAACCTTGTTCTCTCCCAGGTCCTAGCCTGACTTCCTAACCACTGCACCACAGTGGGTGGAACTGACTCTCCTCTGTTGCAAGAAATACCTTGGTGATGATTTACCTAACCCACTTCTATCATATCTTTTGGATCAAGGATGCCTTGCCCGCCTGGCAGTTCATAAGATATAATCATTAGGATTGTCAGCCAGCAAAAAACTTATTACAGTGTGATTCTGTGCATGCCTACTTACAAGTAAACCCCACTGAGCTCACTGGGAATGACTCTGAGGCATGCTGTAGGCTGTAGGCCTGTATCAGTTATTCAGTTGGCTGCTATCATGGCATACCCTCCAACATTTCTCCAATGAAAATAGCGACTTCCTGTTCCATTATAATTATAATTATTTATACCAGCCCATATAACTGGGTTGCCCCAGCCACTCTGGATGGCTTCCAACATATATAAAACCATAATAACACATTAAACATTAAAAAAAAATCCCTATACAGTGGTACCTCGGGTTAAGTACTTAATTCGTTCTGGAGGTCCGTACTTAACTTGAAACTGTTCTTAACCTGAAGCACCACTGTAGCTAATGGGGCCTCCTGCTGCCGCCACGCTGCCGGAACACGATTTCTGTTCTCATCCTGAAGCAAAGTTCTTAACCTGAAGCACTATTTCTGGCTTAGTGGAGTGTGTAACCTGAAGCGTATGTAACCTGAAGTGTATGTAACCCGAGGTACCACTGTACAGGGCTGCCTTCTGATGTCATCTAAAGGTTATATAGTTATTTATCTCCTGGGCTTGGAGGGGTTGCATAACTCCATACCCTCCAACATTTCTCCTAAGGAACAGCGGGATGTTCTGGGATCAAATCAGAAACCGGGATGGTTTCTGTAAATCTGGGACTGTCCCTGGAAAATAGGGACACTTGGAGGAGCTGTCATAGCCATGCCTACTCAAAAGTAAGTGCCATTGGATTCAATTATTAATGCAGTTCAGCTAAGGCCAAGATAGACTTCTAAACAGGTGGCAATAGATAAGGACCAAGTGGGCCTCAGGTGAGAAAGCATAGGAGAGCACTGGGGTTATTACAGTTAAAGCCTGGTGTCAGGTCGAGGGCCACTTAGTTCCTGGAAATGATGACTCTTGGAGCAAGGCCCATTAGATGTCTTGACTGCCAGTGCCTGGGATGCTCACCTCACCTGGACGTAGGGTTTTAAAGGCCAACACCAATGCCTGCCAACAAGATTTTAGCTGGCAAGCGGTATAAGTACAGTGGTACCTCAGGTTACACATGCTTCAGGTTACATACGCTTCAGGTTACAGACTCCGCTAACCCAGAAATAGTACCTCGGGTTAAGAACTTTGCTTCAGGATGAGAACAGAAATTGTGCTCCAGCGGTGCGGCGTCAGCAGGAGGCCCCATTAGCTAAAGTGGTCCTTCGGGTTAAGAACAGTTTCAGGTTAAGAACGGACCTCCGGAACGAATTAAGTACTTAACCCAAGGTACCACTGTACAGAGATTTAAAGCATTGCTTGAACCACTGTGCTCCACTACCCCTGACCTGACTGGGCCTGATCTCCACCCTTATCTCTGGATATACAAACTCAATAAATAAATAAACTAGGGAGGTGTGCATGGGAAGTGTCCAGCCAAACCTGAAATGAAAGCAGAGCACTGACGGGAAGGAGGAATATATTTCCTGGAATAACACCTTCTCTAGGACTTGCTGGCTGGCATTTCTGAATCTTCCTCCAGTCAGAAAGGGATTCGAGGCAGCTGCCTCTGCGACTGAGTCACGTCGTGCCCTAGATCTCTTGAGGACTTTATATTATTTTAGCAGGTGGAAGAGCCAGAAATTGTCAGCTATGCACTGGGCCATTCTGAAACCAGTCTGGTGCTTGACTGGGGAGATCCAAACATTCAACGCCCACCTCTGTTAACCCAGAGCACCCTCTCTAGCCAGGATTCTTATTTATTTATTATAAGTTTCTATTATTTGGTTTATAGTCCTCTTCATGCCAGGATAGGCTTCTAAGTGGGTTACAGTCATAAAAAACGAATGGCGCAAAGAATAAAATATAAACATCCATGGAAAAAAGGTGAGATTCCAACAAAGGAAGAATGGCTTTTGAAAATGATCCTGAACTGGCAAGATAAACAGCAAATATTAGAGACCAAAATGACAAAAAGATTCTTTGAGGACTGGAGGCCTTTTATTGAATATTTAAAGAAATACTGTAGCAAGATGAAAACACCAGCAAGACTTGAAATATGAGCCACTGCATTAATTATCAAGATGAATGGGTTTAAATGGATGTATTGAATGGTGAAATACGCAGCATTTAAAGGTAAATATGGAAACCATGGAAGGGGAGGATGGGAAGTCAATAAAATAATTTACGGTCTGTGTTAAAATTTGTTAAGTTTTTATTGTGAAAATCAATAAATAAGATTATTACACACACACACAATTAAAATGCTGTAGTAACAAAACAGCCCTGTTAAAGTAGTACAGTAATTAAAACAAGAGACTCGGGTCAAGGGATCATGGGAATGTCTTCAAAAGCTAGGTGGGGCAAGGAATCTTCTCAAGGGCCGATTCCCTCCTGGGCAACCTTCTGAGGGCCATATGCCAGCAGTGTGTGGGTCCAGAGGCAAAAGTGGGAGGAGCAATAAATGCAGATTTTACCCTTGTACAGCAGGCTAGGTTCTAATCTCACTCACACCGCCTTCCTGACCCTCCATTCTAGGAAACAAGAGTCGCGATCAGAGTTCAAGGGCGTATCCTGTCTCGGCAAAACTGGTTGGGGTGTGAAGCTAAACCAGCGAGGGGGTATGGTCTGGGGAGAGTACTGGGGGCCAGATTTAGGGGTTTAGAGGGCCGCATTGCCATACTGGCCTGAGGCTCCTGCACCCCTGCCTTAAGCTACAGATGAATCAAGCTAAAAATCGACTGGTTAATCAAGCCAAAAATTATTGACTCTAATTTAAGTCCCACTGCGAGAGGAGCGGTAGGATAAGTGCCGAAGCGAGAGGCAAACAGTTTGGCAGGAGGTCAAGCTCTCCAACTTGTGGCTTAGTTAGGAGCAGGGTGTGTGCCCCTTTGATGCCATCTCCGGGTCCCTGTCCCGGCTGCCTTGGCAAGCTCAGCAGTTAGCAATGCTTTTTATTTTATTGGGGCGGTGTGTGTACCGTTCCCTCCTCATTACCCAGCCGTGAGAGATTTGACTGAGCTAATTGACAAAAACAAAGGTTTGGCCGGCCGGCCAAAATTCCATCATGTGTCATTATGCATCCTTCTAAATTGCATTGTTTGCGCAGCTGTTCTGCAAAACGGGCCACTGGGTTTATTTTTGTCCCCCAGAGCTGGGTGCGGAGGGAAGAGAAGGGTCTTCTTCCTATTGTGGCAGGTCTGAGATCAAAGAATTAAAATAACACAGCTCGGGACATTCAAGGGTGCTTCGAGGTGGGGAATCACTTTGCATTGGGCTGTGGAGGTATCACCAGCAGATCATGGGCATCAAGATCTTTTTACTTAGTGGGTTTGCCCCGGAAAGGGTGAATCTGAATTAAATAGGAGTGGGAATACAGGCTGACATTTTGATGGCAACCTTGCAGTGGGTAGGGTAGCATTTTTAGGCTCCTGAACTTCCTAAGTGAACTAATTTAATGGCTGACTTTTCAAGGCTTCTAACTGTGGCTCTCATGGATGAGCTGGTTTAATGTCCCAACAAAATTGGAATTCTCTGCAGAGTTTCCTTACTCTGCTTGGAAAGCTTGTGTTTGAATGCTTTCTAATTCTAGATTCCTAAACAAAATGTTTTAAATCAAACGTAAGAGAAATGAACACGACTGGGGGAAAGTGTTACTTGCTATGAATTCTCTTAATGCTCCCATCTTCACTATACAGATAAGCAGTATAATAGTATTGCAGAGTTGGAAGGGTCTGTGAGGGTCTTTTAGTCCAACTCCCTGCAATGCAGGAATCTTTTGCCCCACATAGGGTTCAAACCCATGACTCTGAGTGTAAGAGTCTCATGCTCTACCAAATGAGCCATCCCAGGACTGGGCCATGGCTTCACCAAAGAATCCTGGGAACCCTAGTTTGTCAAAGGTGCTGAGAGTTGTCGGAAGACCTCCTTATTCCAACTTGCAGAGTTGCAATGTCCAGAGTTCCCTGGGAGGAGGGATTGGATAGTAAACTGCTTTCCTGCTTATGTTCTTTTATGATGCGGCAGCTAGACTGGTGACTGGGTGCGGCCACCGAGACCACGTAACACCAGTCTTGAAAGATCTACATTGGCTCCCAGTACATTTCCGAGCACAATTCAAAGTGTTGGTGCTGACCTACAAAGCCCTAGATGGCCTTGGTCCAGTATACCTGAAGGAGCGTTTCCATCCCCATCATTCTGCCCGGACACTGGGGTCCAGCGTCGAGGGCCTTCTGGTGGTTCCCTCACTGCGAGAAGTCAAGTTACAGGGAACCAGGCAGAGGGCCTTCTTGGTTGTGGCACCCACCCTGTGGAACACCCTCCCACCAGATGTCAAAGAGAAGAACAACTACCAGACTTTTAGAAGACATCTGAAGGCAGCCCTGTTTAGGGAAGCTTTTAATGTTTAACAGACCACTGTATTTTAATATTTTGTTGGAAGCCGCCCAGAGTGGCTGGGGAAACCCAGCCAGATGGGCGGGGTATAAATAATAAATTATTATTATTAGTCTTTAAACTGGACCTGGACTGGGCAGTCCTTCAAGCAGAGAACTGTCCTCTGTAAAGCAGGACACATGGCCACTATATTTAACAGTTTGTTTTCAGTTCTCCCCTCATACCCCATTTCCTTTCTTTTATAGTACTTTGGGAAGGTACCTCAGTGGTAGAACAACTGCTTTGCACGCAGAAGGTCCCAGGTTCAATCCCTGACATTTTTCTATGGAATTGTTGTCTAATATACACAATTTTGCAAAGCATTTCCACCAATGCAATGCGTTTTGCTTGTTATTGTCACTAATACAGCCTTTGTCCTAGTCTGTGCAATTTTGCACACCCTGGTTTTCTGGAGAACCGCATTGCAAAATTCAGAGAAGTCTGAATTGTTTCAATCCACTTTTTTTTTAAGTGTGAATTGAGCAGGTTTGCCTTCAGCTGTGAACTGAATCAGTCTTCTCCCCGCTCTCCCAATCCATGCTTGCTTCCTGCGTGGCACTTCTCTGAGAAAGTGTATCTCCTTGTAAGACAAATGCATTTCCTGAAAGTCGGCGATCTCAGAGGGACAGCAGTTCTTGGTTTGCAAACAATTAATTTCACTCTCCATCCTTCTGTGTCACTCATCAAATGGTTTTTACACGTTGGAAGCAGGAAAAAGGCAGTGGCATTTGCAGCGAACGTTTTCTTGGCACCGGCCACAAGGGTGGGCTTGTGAAACCTGAAGCGCCCTTTGTGTAAGCTCTGAGTCAGCCGCCCGGAATTCATGTTTGCTTATGGATGTTGCGATAATTAACAGAGCAGGAAGCCAAGGAATGATTGATTGATTTATATTTAGGTGTGCGTTCACACAAACACACAGCGTTAATAAAGCGCCTCTTGGAATGCAGAGATGGGTTGGAGAGTCTGATCTCACACATGTTTACTTGGAAATTCATTAAGTGTGAGTAGAATTTGAACTCGTAGCCGGTGCCTCCTTTTTCCTGGAGAGTTTGTGGAGTTGCTGCCGAGAAGCTCATCGACAGAACATCTACTTTTGTGCAGGAGGTCCCAGGTTCAATGCCCTGCATCTCTGCATAGGGCTGTTAGACTCTTACCCCACACCCAGGAGAGCTGCTGCCAGTCTGAGTAGACAGTACTGAGCTAGATGGGAGGATGGTGTGATTGTGTGATAACGAAGCTTCCTGGGTCCCTATTTTACATCTCAAAATTGAATCCAAATACCAACCTGCCTGCCTTTGCTGTTGATGGTTCCAGTTTGCTTGTCACCAAAGCTGGTGAGGGTCTAATGGTGGAGGCACATTAAGCCAGCTGAGCATTGCAACAGGGATGCAGTCCTGGAGGGCTGCACTGAGCCTTTGGATCTGTGCAGGATGAGCCCCTGACCAGGGCTGATGCAGGAACCCTACATGCTGTGGGTGGAGTTTGGATGGGGACTTGTTAAACCGGGGTTATAAATTGCTTTTGCATAAAGGATTATGGGCAGGTCTCCAGGGTTGCCTTTATTAAACCCTTTTGCATTTCCAAAGCTTGCAGGTCGTCACATATTTTTGGAGCTAATTAGTTACTGTCAGGGCATTTATCTTGAAGTTGTAAACAGCAGTGCGGAGAAGTGTCATCATCATAAAGTGTTAATTATCCCCCTGATTAGTTTTTACTAAAACTTCCCAGGGCCTTCGGGCATGGGAGCTTTGAATTCCGTCAAATTTATTAATTACTGTGATTATGTCTGAATTATACTGCCGCGTTGAGAGGTGGCTAATAAGAGAGGGCTCCAATACCACTCATCGCAGAGGAACGAAACAGAGGGAGAAAGTTTTAGATTAATGGGAATCATAGAATTAGAAGAACAGGGAACATGGAGGGCATTTCTGTTTCACCCTTTAGCCAAAAAGGCTCTCCAAGCTGTTTACAAAAGACTTGCAACCCAAAAAGACACGCAGGGGAAAAGGAAGGAGGAAAAGGAAGACATAGCAAGCTCAATCTCAGCCTGTACTACTCATTTTGGCACTTACTGAAAACATCATTGTTTAGACAAGTCTACCCAGACATTTAGAAAGTTGATGAAAGTTTTAATCTGTTTTTTATTATTTTTGGTCTATTGTTATTTTAATTTTTCAAAGGCTTTACATTATGATTGTTAATTTTTCTTAGTGATAGCTTTATTGTTTTATCTTTTTTTGTAAACAGCTTTTAGGTTCGTTTGGGGGATTTTTTTATGGTCAAGCAGCTTATAAATTTTGTGAAGTAAATAAAATTAATAAGTTCTTAGTTACAGTTCTTACGATGCAGTTAGGAGGAGGAGGAGGAGGAGCTCCTCACCGATGCCACGGAGGTTTTCTGCTGATGAAGAGAAAGCATTCTTCACACTGAACAGATCTAAGAGCAGATCCTGGTGACAATTTGTAGGCTAGACAAACAGGGCAACTCTTGCCTTGCACTTCTTCCCTTGGATAGCTGACTTAGAAGCCACAGTGACCAGAAGTTCAGTTCCATATCTAGAAGCTGAAAATGCACCTTGGAGGGGGGAAAATGCACTCAGAACTAGCTTCTCCCACCCTTAATTGTTAGCATTCAATCAATTATTCTGATTTATTTTAAAGGGGCTCTATAATTGTCAAGTGAAATTATGATAATTCGGACAGCTTAGCTGAGCAATTTAAAGTTGTGCCGTCAGCAGGCTGGAAGCACAAAGGAGTGGCCCAAAATACTGTATTTTTCGCTCTTTAAGACGCACATTTTTCACCTCCAAAAATTAAGGGGAAATGTGTGTGCGTCTTATGGAGCGAATGCAGGCTCCTTGGCTTCAGTGATAGCAACGCGAAGCCTCCGAAGCCCAGTGGGAGCGCTCCCGCCGCGTTCCGGAGGCTTCGGGTTGCCTTCACTGAAGCCAAGGAGCCTGCATTCGCTCCATAAGACTCTCCAGATAGCCGTCTGAAGCCTCCGGAGCGTGATGGGAGCTCCTGCCGCACTCCGGAGGCTTCGGGTTCCTTTCGCTGAAGGGTAGGTGCCCCTTCAGCTAAGGCGCAGCGCCCCTTCAGCTAAACAGGAGGAGAAATGGAAGGGGCTCCGTTTCTCCTGCCGCTTCGCTGAAGGGGCGCTGCGCAGAGAGGGGGAGAATTTTTTTTCTTGTTCTCCCCCTCTAAAACAAGGTGCATCCTATGGTCAGGTGCGTCCTATAGAGCGAAAAATACGGTAGTTTCTGCCCTCTCCTCTGATTTGCAGTTTCTCTTCCAAGGATGGGTGCAAAGGCATCTTCTGGGGTAAGCCAGGGCTCCATTTGTTCAGCTTGTCCACAGGCTCAGTGTGTCACAAACGGACAGTTGAAGGAGCTGAGTATGTTTACCCTGGAAAAGTGGGGACTGAGAGGAGATATGATAGCCATCTTCAAATATCTTAAGGGAGGGGTCAGCAACCTTTTTCAGCCCGGGGGCCAGTCCACCATCCCTCAGACCATGTGGTGGGCTGGACTATACAATGGTACCTCTGGCTGCGAATGGGATCCATTCCAGAGGCCCGTTCGCAACATGAAAAGAGTGCAACCTGCAGTGGTGCGTCTGTACACGCCCGGGTTGCGATTCGCTGCTTCTGCGCATGACATCATTTTGTGCTTCTGCACACGTGCGAGCGGCGAAACCCAGAAGTAACCCTTTCCGGTACTTCTGGGTCGCCACAGGACGTAACCTGAAAGAACGTAACACGAAGGAAATGTAACATGAGGTATGACTGTATTTTGAAAACAGAAATGAACGAATTCCTATAACCCAGAGATGCATTTTAAATAAAAGGACACATTCTACTCATGGAAAAACACGCTGATTCCTGGACCGCCCATGGGCCGGATTAATAAGGCGATTGGGCTGCATCCAGCCCACGGGCCTTAGGTTGCCTACCCCTGCCTTAAGGGCTGTCATGTGGAGAAGGGAGCAAGCTTGTTTTCTCATGCTCTGGAGGGTAGAACGAACGGCTTTAAGTTACAAGAAAGGAGACTGCGACTGAATATTCAGAAAAACTTTCTGACATTTTGAGCCCTTTGACAGTGAAACGGACGCCCTCAGGAGGTGACGGACTCTCCTTCCTTGGAGGTTTCTAAGCAGAGGTTGGATGGCCATCTGCCATGGATGCTTTTGCTGAGATAGGAAAAAAAGACTGGGCAAAAAGATTCCTGCAATACAGGGGGTTGGACTAGATGACCCTCGGGTCCCTTCCAACTCTAAGATTCTATGATTCTATTCCTTTCTTGAGTGTTTTCCCTGGCTGGAATGTCTTCTTGAGCTGTGGATGGAGATGGTTGTGCATGGATGTGCGCGCGCAGAAACTAGGCTACTGTACCAAGGTAATTGATGCATTTGTTGCCCTGCCCACTTTTGCCCGTGGCCCTGCCCACCACTGCCATGTGGCCCCCATAACATTACCCTTAAGGGTATGTGGCCCTCGGATTGCACAAGCTTCCCTATCCTTAATCAAAACGTATTTTCTCCCCACAAACCCTTTCCTTTATCAGTTCCTTCCTTGGACTAGTTGGGGGCCCAGGAATGCACATGCGCCAAAGGTAGCAGCAGCAGCAGGATGTGTTCCGAATGGTCAGTGGCAGTCAGTTCCGCAGGCCTTTGCTCTCCAGCACTGCCATAGGCCAAGCCAGAAGCAGACGGAGCTCTCTTCAGTTTCCCCCACTGTTTTGACGCTCCCCAGCCGGCAGATTTACAGTCCTCCTGTCTCAAGTTCATTCATTTTCTCCTCTTATTTACCTTTCTGTGCCACACGGTGTTTTCAGCAAAGATCACATTTCTGCCTCGGAGCAGAGCCTGGCATGCCAAGAAGGAGCTGATCCATAAATCTTTCCTTCCTTCCCCCTTTTATTCCATTAAGAGATTTAGCTGAGGTTTTGGAGGGAGGTGTGGTGTGTTTTTTGTCTTTGTTTTTGCCTGGGAGGAAAAAGTGTCTTGCCATTGCGGGGGTTCAGACAGCGCAATTAATTAAAGCTTCATTTTCCTGCTCGTCTCTGTCTCCCCATTACAACATCTGCCGTGTGGATCCATGTCGCGGGGATCGGGCAGGCGTGGAGAAAAAGGGATTCCTTTGAGGCATTGGATCTTAATTGAAACTTTTGAAATGGGATCTTGTTTGAAGGCCACGTATAGATAATTGTGTCACGTCCAACGGGCTTGAGGAGTTCAGTCAGAGCTTCCCAACAGATGTTTTTGGCTGACTTTAGCCTCCTGTGATGGGAAGCATGCGGGGTTTGGGAGCTTTCCAAAAGACTTGAAAGTCTTTTTTTACCATTTCTGCCTAGAAAACGAGAGTCTCTCTCTGAAATTCTGGACTGGGCCATCTTCAAAGGGACTCAAGGGGCTTTGCATGGCTACCCACCCACCTCATTTTGGTGGGTTAGGGCTATCACAAGGATACAGTAGAGCAGGGGTAGGCAACCTAACGCCCAGGGACCAGATGCAGCCCAATTGCCTTCTCAATCTGGCCCACGGACAGTCCGGAAATCAGCACATTTTTACATGAGTAGAATGTGTCCTTTTATTTAAAATGCATCTCTGGGTTATTTGTGGGGCATGGAAATTCGTTTATTTTATTTTTTTCAAAATATAGTCCAGCCCACCACATGGTCTGGATTGGCCCATGGCTGAAAAAGATTGCTGACCCCTGCTTTGGAATCTGAAAAGGTTCCGCAAAGGGCAGTCAAAATGATCACAGGGTCTTTTAGTTTAGAAAAGAAGTGTGCATATGCAATAGAAGTATATAATATTATGCATGCCATGGAGAAAGTGGATAGAAAGATGTTTTTCTCATTCGCTTATTAACCTAGGAGACCAGGGTCATCCAATGAAACGGAGTATCGGAAGTTTCAGGACAGGCTTTTTCTCTTGTTTTGCAAGAATTCTTTTAAATTAATGTAGGGTCAAAGATACAGATGTGAAAGAACATAAACAAAACCACAAAATGCAGGAGCAATGCAGAGATTGTTCATGCAAATTAGTAGAGATCAGGTGGTATAGGATATGAGTTTTCATCTGTTTTTAGTTTATTGTTATTTTAACTTTTGGAAAGTCTTAAATTACTGGTAATTCACCTCACTCATAATTTTATTGTTCTCTTTTTTCTTTTTTGCAAACCACTTTGAGGGTTTTCTTTCTTTTTTAACCAATAAGCGGCGTATAATTTTATACATAAATAAATAACATATTAAAAAAGAAAAGCACATTGCGATTTGGCATGGGGAGAGTTTTGCATGTCCGAGTTTGACGTGTAAGAAATAAAGTCCCGCCAAACAGTGGAAAAGTTTTGCCTCTTCTTTGCCTTTAGAAACACAGAATTTGCAAGTTATTTTCCCTGCCCTAGCCAGAGTCCGCATAGTTTTGTATCGCTAAAAAATGTCCAGGTCTTGTCTTGTCTTCCATTTCTGAGCTTTAGAGATCCTTGCTGCATCCAGGTAAGGAATTCTTTAGATCATAAAGATGTCTGGACAGGCTTTTTCACACAGGAGGACCTTTTTTTCTTCTTCCATGGGGCCCATACTTAAACACTTGGAGTCATTGCCACAACTTGTAGCAATGGCCAACATCTTGAATGGCTTTAAAAGGGGATTAGAGAAATTCATGGAAGGCCATCAATG
The DNA here is from genome assembly GCF_965112155.1 of Podarcis liolepis. Taxonomy (NCBI): domain Eukaryota; kingdom Metazoa; phylum Chordata; class Lepidosauria; order Squamata; family Lacertidae; genus Podarcis; species Podarcis liolepis. Next base: position 27,884,888 of record NC_139567.1, on the reverse strand, counting down.
GCTACTAGCCATGTTGGCTAGGTATTGCATCCTCTGTCGGACACAGTATGCCTCTGACATATCAGTTGTTGGGGAGCACAAGAGAGGAGAGTGTTGTTCTGCTTGTGGGCTTCTCAAAGGCTTCCCACGGAAACAAGATGCTGGGCTAAACTGGGCCCCATTCTCTTAAAGCTCATGACTGGCCCAGGATCACCCAGTGTGCTTCAGGGTTGGGTGGGGGTCTAAATCATGTCCCAGCCCAGTGCTCCAACCACCAACAGCATTAAATAAACAATTTGCAAGTCAAGAACCCCTCAGTTTAAATCTCACCCAGCCATGGACTCACTAGGCAGCCTTTGGCAAGACATCCTCTCCCCCCTGAAGTGTAGAGCAAGCCGACCTTAAAGGGTTGTTGTTGTTGTTGTTGCCACTGCTGAGAACGCCATATCTGGGACACATAGGGAAAGTGCTTTCAGAGTCAATGGGGCTCCCTTCTAAGTAACTGTTCTTAGAGATTGGGGTGTCAGTAAATGAAATGGAGATGGAGACGTAAAGTGACTTGTGAAAGGTCATGGAGTGAGTCAGAACCCAGAATAGAACTTGTGTCATTTGAGTTTGCGGCCAACCTCTTATTTGCTGGGCTCTGCTGATTGTTTAGTTTTTGAGTTTTGTCTTCGTTTTTAAGATTGTTTTTAATGTGGGAAGCTTGTGTGAGCTTGCAGCGTTCAGGGGTGGAACGGTTTCATTTTCTATTTATCCATTCAAACTGCTTACAGTAATAGGAAGCTGCTCTGCGCAGAGTCAGACCAGTGGTCCACCTGGGTCAGTCTTCCCTGACCAGTGGACCTCCAAGGTTAGGGTCTCTTTCCAAGTCCTGTCTGGAGATGCCTTGGGCCAGTTGCCACCTCTCAGCCTAACCTACCTCACAGGGTTGTTGTGGGGATTAAGTGAGGAGCGTGAGAACTATGTATTCTGCCTTGAGCTCCTGGGAGAATAAGGTGGGATAGAAATGCAATGGAATAAATAAAATAAAAACAGAAAGTCTTTGCAACCCTTTTGAAAACCTAACATGGAAGCAGCTTTCTTAGCCTCTTTGGAATAGGATGGCCAGTTTAAGCACAGCTTAAAAAAGAAAATGCTTGGCCCCAAAATAGGACAAATGAAGGGACATATAACATTTGCATATGCTGGTTTATATGTAGCGATGTGAATTCAGAAATAATTATTAGAATTTAAATAGCAGTGCAATATGAAAGATAAGGTATGGCAAAGTGTCTTAATTAACACACAAGCAAACTAAGCAGGAGACTCCAGCACAGAAATGTTGTCCTAGCCTTAGAGCTTGGGAATGTGGGTCTTTTTAAAAGATTCAGTACACATTTAGGAACATAACCAGAATTGGTGCAGATATATTGATATTTCTTTCTGATTTCCATTCATGGGTGCATCAGGGATTTCAAGAGAAGTGGAAGGAGACTTGTTGTGGGTCTCCATTGCTGTTGAACCGCAGCCATTGCTGACTGAAATGGGATGTTCTCAGGCTGGTCAGGAGGACATGGCCAGCTGGCCCTTTACCTTGACACGATCTCCCACCAATTTCGGAAGCAGCACAGGAGCATGTCAGGAGCAGATGTCTGTCTCCTTATTCACACAAAGAAGGGTGGCAGAGCGACAGCCACTTCAGTCTTGGCTCGAGAGACTTGGCATAATGCGTCCAATTTTCACGCATTCTGGTGGCGGCGCTTTTTATAGAACTTCTTTTCGGGGACATTTGAGCAAAGCAAGGAGCTCACAAATCCATGAGTAAACACAGTGGTGAGGGCTAAAGATGTTTGTGCAAATCTGGGACAGAAGCTGAGCTTTCGAGCCTTGGGCTCCGTTTGCGGCTGTCAAACGCTGGCCTGGCTGACGGGCCAAATAGTCTCAAGGCTGTTCATGCCAATATGGTAGCAAGTCCCGCTGAACATAGTTATTTTCAACCAAACAGGCATAGGGCAATGTGCTGGGCCTGGGGGTAACCCATGAAACGTGGTCCAGGGCCGGTCCAGAATCCAAGGGTTCTGCTAGGAGTCAGTCCAACAGGGCCAAGGCAGGACACAAGGCAGGAAACCAGGCAAGGACAGGTACAGGATCTCTGGCATACAACAATGTTGCTCCCGCAATCTGGGTTGGGGCCCAACAGCCTTTTATCTTTGTCGGGGAATGGCTGGTCCTGATCCCCCAGCGACTCATCTCCCTGTTTCGCCCAAAGGCGAGCACTCCTCCTGCGAATACTGAGGTCTCTCCTTCTCTCAGACCTTAGTCTCTGCAGCTCGGGAGACATCGGTGGGTTACTAGACCCAGGGGCCGCCTCAGCCTCCCCTGACCAAACCGGTAGTGGAGCAGCTGTAAGTGATGGCCCAGCTGAAGGCAACGAGGTAATCCCTACATCTGGAGCCAGGGCAGGCTCAGGCCCCTGACTCGGCCCAGCTAGTGTTTGCTGCAGGGGAACCTGTGCAGACTAGAACTCTTCAGGGTCAGGCCCCAGACTTGGTTCAGGTGATGCCTGAGGCAAAGGATCCGGTGAAGACTGAGACTCCTCTGGTTCCGAGTCTGAGCCAGAGTCCCAAGCCATCACAGGCAATCAGCAGTGGCGTGTAGTCAGCCAGTGGACATGGGAGACTAGGCTAGTCCCCTAAATGTTCCCTGTAAATTATAGCATTGCAGTATTACAGCCTGGTGCCTCCATCCCGAAACCCGTGAAGCTTCTGCCTGGCTTAGGGTGGGAGGCACAAAGCTCATGCATGCAACTTCAGGATGTCCCCTCTTCCTGCCCAATCGCCCTTGCTCTGATTGGGCGGCTCTGAACCACGACGATTCAACCTCTCCTGCAGAGGCCCTAACCTGTGGTGTAACCCCTCTCCTTCTCTGATGCTTGTTCCCCAGGCTCCCCTTCTCTGAGGGCCTATCCTCTCATCTCTGTCATCACCAGGCAGCCCTCGGCCGTCTCCCACTTCATCCCTGCCGCCGGCACTTCCCGCGTCCTCTCGCCACACCCGACACCAGGGAGCACTTGCTCAGAGACCCAGGCCAGCGAGACCCACGGGAGCAGCGAGTCGGAGGCGGAGCAGTCTGCGCCCCGCTTGAAGAAGCCTCGCCGCAGCCGCACCATCTTCACGGAGCTGCAGCTCATGGGGCTGGAGAAGAAGTTCCAGAAGCAGAAGTACCTCTCCACTCCAGACAGGTTGGTCAAGGGGGCTTTGAACTCAGGACTGCTTCTCATTGTGCTGTAATATTCTGATTTCCAGAAGCTAACACTGATTTTTTTTTAAAAAACTGCAACCGACAGTGGGTTGTCTCCATTACTCAGAGGAGACCTGTTGAACATGGACGAGACACATAAAAGCATTCACACATCTGGGAAGCCTGACCACTTGAAAATCTTAAATATTTTCCCATATTTATTTAGCAACGAGCAAGTTAAATGGAAAGGAGGTGCCCTTTTGTCCTGCTGATAATTTGTAAAACCTAAAAAAAAATCTTCTACACTGCCATCTGAAAACAAAACACGTTCTGTGTTTAATCTGCCTAACTTGTATGTAAGGTGCCACTCCTTTCAATTACATCTTCCTACTTACACATGAATAAACAAGAACCCATTTGCTGCTGCACAAACTGGAGAGAGTAATAATAATAATAATAATAATAATAATAATAATAATAATAATTTATTATATATACCCTGCCCATCTGGCTGAGTTTCCCCAGCCACTCTGGGCGGCTCCCAATCGAGTGTTAAAAAACAATACAGCATTAAATATTAAAAACTTCCCTAAACAGGGCTGCCTTCAGATGTCTTTTAAAGATAAGACAGCTGCTTATTTCCTTCACATCTGAAGGAAGGGTGTCCCAGAGAGTGGGCGCCACTACTGAGAAGGCCCTCTGTCTGGTTCCCTGTAACCTCACTTCTCGCAGTGAGGGAACCGCCAGAAGGCCCTCGGCGCTGGATCTCAGTGTCCGGGCTGAACGATGGGGTGGAGACGCTCTTTCAGGTATACTGGACCGAGGCCGTTTAGGGCTTTAAAGGTCAGCACCAACACTTTGAATTGTGCTTGGAAACGTACTGGGACCAACAGGCAGATCCTTGCCATTTCAAATTCTTGCAAATATCCCCACTTCAAACCTCCACACTTTAGCCTCGCCGCATCATTTGCAGAAGCAAACTCTCTGCAGCCTTCCGTTTCTGGACAAACGTGTTTCTTGAGCTGGAGTTGGCGGCCGAGTCCTCCTCCCAGCCTCACCAGGATACTGGCTTGTGATGTTCCTCTCAGCTGTTCAGGAGCTGAGAGCACAGCCATGGTGCCTGGGCACGTGGAGATGAGCTTGCTCCCAGTGGAGTGCTTGGTCACATGGTCGGGTCAGATTTCAAAGCACCCTTGCCTTAAATAAAGAAGAAGATAAAATCAAAGGAGACATGAGTAGATTGTATCAGTGGAAAATGCATACCAGGGCTGTGGGAATGCTTCAAACGCACACATGCCATCATGAATTGATGTGCAGTGATACTTATGAAGAAGAGAGAAAAGGCTTCTTCCTTCCTTCCTTCCTTCCTGGTACCCCTTTGAAAGGCTGATTCCTATGTTTCCACTGAAAGAGAAGGGATGCTGGTTCAATCAGTAGGGAAAGGAAAAGTTGCTGGTTTTTGTAGGCCAGTAGGGAAAAGTCTAATATCGGAGCCTCTGCACCAATTCATCACATTATTCAAGATTTGGGGTAAAGAAGACTTTAATTACCGTACTTTTCTGTCAAAATAAAAAAATTCCTTCCAGTAGCACCTTAAAGACCAACTAAGTTAGTTCTTGGTATGAGCTTTCGTGTGCATGCACACTTCTTCAGATACGCATGCACACGAAAGCTCATACCAAGAACTAACTTAGTTGGTCTTTAAGGTGCTACTGGAAGGAATTTTTTTATTTTGACTATGGCAGACCAACACGGCTACCTATCTACTACTCGTACTTTTCTGTGTATAAGACAAGGTTTTTTCTTTTAAAATTATGTTAAGAAAAGGGGGTTCATCTTATACATGGGGCAATTTCCCCCTATTTTCTTATTTTGGAGTCCCCAAAAATAGGGGGGTGTCTTATACACAGGGGCGTCTTATACACATAAAAATACGGCAAAAGTATTCAATGATTGCATTGCTGATCAGAAATGCTAGGCAAAAATTCTGGTTGTAATTGCGCACGTTAAATCCGAGTGATGTGGGGAGCTTAAAAGCTCTTCAAACGCCAGGTCCATTTAAGAACATTAGAGGAGCCTGCTGGACCAAGGGAATGGGCCATCTAGTCCAGCATCCTGTTCTCACACTGGCCAACCAGAAGCCTCTGGGAAACCACCAAGAAGAACATGAGCACAAGAGCACTCTAGCCTCCTGTCTTTTCAGAAGCATGGCTGCCTCTAGCTGTGGAGGTAGCCATCATGGGTAGTAGCCATTGATAGCTCCCTCCTCCATTTGGGGTTTCCCCATGTCGAAAGTGCTTTTAAGCTCTCCACCTCGGTTGGAGGACAAGGCCCGCCCAGTGCGTCCACTCTAGGACACTCCTGTGAATTACTTAGTTCTGGCACCCCCTGCTGTCAGGTTCCCTGGCTTCTGCCCTACCAGTCCCCCATGGGCCAGTGTTAGAAACTGAAATGTAAAAGCTAGGAGCTAAATGGCACCTTAAACCTAAGTTATAGGCCATAGCTGTCAACGCTTCCCTTTTTTAAAGAGAAATTCCCTTATTCTGAATAGGATTCCTCACAAGAAAAGGGAAAAGTTGACAGCTATGTTATAGGCACAACAACAGAATGTATAGGTGCACTTTTTTATAACAAGAATACGGTGGTACCTTGGGTTACAGACACTTCAGGCTGCAGACGCTTCAGGTTACAGACCCTGCTAACCCAGAAATAGTACCTCGGGTTAAGAACTTTGCTTCAGGTTGAGAACAGAAATCGTGCTCCGGCGGCATGGCAGCAGCGGGAGGCCCCATTAGCTAAAGTGGTACCTCAGATTAAGAACAGTTTCATGTTAAGAACAGACCTCCAGAACGAGTTAAGTTCTTAACCCAAGGTACCACTGTGCAAAGCTGAAATGAATGAACGGCAGCTAAAATATTATGTTCATTTCCCACATGATTCTATTCCTTCCCCTGCCCACCTCCCTGATATTCTTAAGAGGGTCTCTTCTCCAGTCTTCAGAGAGTAGCTAGAAGTGGGGAGACAGAAAAAGGTCCTCCTTTCCTTTCACTCTGCAGTTTTAATCTGAAATCTTAGGTGCAGTACTGCGCCCAGAACTCAGAAACTGCTTGTGCAAATGAAATTCCCTGTCGCAAAATGCGCCTAGAACAATGGGAGGTTTTGGACACTTCCATGGGCATCAGCCACCGCTGCCTGTAGATCCACTGCCATCCTGCGTAGGCCAATGGCTCTTACCCACAGTGCTCAGCACCAAGGGCTTCTTTGTCTCTCTCGTAAGGGGTCCTGATTCCATTCAAGGGTTTGGGTGGCTAGTGTGGTGCCAGCTCAGAACCTCACATGACTGGTTGGGCAACACCATCAATCACACACACGACTCTCTTGGCACTAATAAGCCTTGGCATCCTACGTGACTGAGCACGATGAGCCAGCGCAGCTCTCCTGCCCCTTCCCTCCCTCCCTCTTGTTTGTTGCTTTGGTTTCCTAGGCAGTGCCTGTTGTTTCTAAACAGGCGCAGCAACCAGTTTGCAAAGGGTTACAGGTAATCTCGCCGCGATGTGGCCCCTGCTGCCAACCAGGCGCCTTTCCCGTGTGAAGATTGAGATTCAGTAATGGCAAAACCTCCGCCAGGCTCCCAGCATCACCTCCCAAAGATGCAGCAGACGTTGCTATATTTTCCTTTCCTGGTTGAAAATTCAAGACGCCCTTCCCTTGACGCTTCAAAAAATGGCCACGCATGCATGTTTTTTCTCAAGAGTCTCTCCTCCTCCTTGAAAACTGGTGGATGGCCTGGCTGGTCGCTCCTTCTGGATGAGGAATAAGGAAGGATGCCATCGTGAGCATCACCTCGGGTAGCAACAGGTCTTGGGGCAACCCCAATGCATCCCGTTTGATGCTAGATGTTTTCATGGCCTACTTGTGAAACTAGAATCATAGAACGGTAGATCTGGAAGAGGAACACCAACAGTTCTTTAGTCCAACCCTGTGCAATGCTGGAACTATTACTAGTGGTTACTTAAAGGTAAAGGGACCCCTGACCATTAGGTCCAGTTGTGGCCGACTCTAGGGTTGCGGCGCTCATCTCTCTTTATTGGCCAAGGGAGCCGGCGTACAGCTTTCAGGTCATGTGGCCAGCATGACTAAGCCGCTTCTAGCAAACTAGAGCAGCGCACGGAAACACCGTTTAACTTCCCGCCAGAGTGGTACCTAGTTATCTACTTGCACTTTGCTTATGTGTTGCCAAAAAAGAGAAGTCGTCATTCAGCATCAGAAAAGGCGACAAAAGCAGACACAGATTAGCATGAAACTTGCAAAAAAGTTAATTTATATATCTTAATGGAAATGGAGATGCAATGTACCTCACCACTGTCGGAAAGACCATATGGCAAGGAGAGCAGTGTTCTTGCTCGGGTGGCCGTTCAACTTCATGACTCCTTGCACTCCCTCCTTAGGGCTCTTTATTTTAAAACTGGACTTTGGCCAGAAAGCCCTTCAAACATAGGGCCGCCCACTATGAAGTGGAGCATGTGGTCACCCTATTCCTCACACCAGTGTGCCCAGCAGCACACTGTTCAGGAGTCTTGCCAACGGCTTTGCCCTTGCCCTTGCCTTTGATGTGGGTCTTAAAGAAAGCTTGAAGAGAACCGTTGAATGATGAGGCTCGCTAATGGCAACAGAGGGCAGATGGGCCTGATAAGCAGCAGCCTTGATGGGCTCTGCCCTGCCGATAATAACACTTGGTGTTGCTATAGCAAAGCCGAGTGTTCAAAACACTCCGTAAAGAGTTGATCTCAGCGATTACAACAGCCCTGTAATGCAGGTAAGCATTAGAATGAGTCGCTGCTGCTGATTGTAGAGGGAGCATCAAAGTGAGTGGTTTTTCTGTGTCCAGGGCAGCTGTCCACCAGCTTCATCTGGTACGCCTACCTACCTGAGGACTGTCTCACAAGAATGGTGCATGCTCTGGTTATCTCCCACTTGGACTACTGCAATGCGTTCTACGTGGGGCTACCTTTAAAGGTGACCCAGAAACTACAACTAATCCAGAATGCGGCAGATAGACTGGGAGCAGCCGCCAATATCATGTAACACCAGTCTTGAAAAACCTACATTGGCCCCCAGTACATTTCCAAGCACAATTCAAAGTGTTGGTGCTGACCTTTAAAGCCCTAAATGGCCTCAGCCCAGTATACCTGAAGGAGCGTCTCCACTCCCATCATTCTGCCTGGAAACTGAGGTCCAGTGCCGAGGGCCTTCTGGCGGTTCCCTCCTTGCAAGAAGTGAGGTTACAGGGAACTAGGCAGAGGGCCTTCTCGGTAGTGGTGCCTGCCCTGTGGAATGCCCTCCCATCAGATGTCAAGGAAATAAACAACTATCTGACTTTTGGAAGACATCTGAAGGCAGCCCTGTTTAGGGAAGTTTTTATTGTTTGATGTTGGAAGCCCCCCAGAGTGGCTGGGTAAACCCAGCCAGATGGGTGGGGTATAAATAATGTATTATTATTATTATTATTATTATTATTATTATTATTATTATTATTATTGAAATGTTGGAGGGTACGAGGTTGCCCAAACAACCAAACCAGGTGGCCCCATGTTCCAACTTGCTATAAGGTTTGCTCCTATGTTTCCAGCCCATTGAGAAACAGGTAACGAGTGGAAGAAGTAGGTCACCTGTTGTCCCTCTTTAAGCCAAGTCCTCTGGGCCTTTTGGGGCTGCAACCAACTGGTAAAATGATTGCCATGTGAACACAGCTATTGGAACCCCACCGCAGAGAAAACGACGTGGCAAATTTCAGGGTGATTCAGAGTCATCTACCGTGCAGCTGGTGGTGTGTATGAGACGTGACCGAATGCACCAAGCTTGGCTTAGACTGCCCTCGCACCTTTTGTGTTTCTGGTTCACTGATGCTAATCATGGCAGAGGCACAGCGAAGATGTCATGCCAGCAGGTCTCTTTCAGATTTCTTTGTTCAGCAAGTTTCATCCGAGGAGATTAGTCTTTCACTTGGTCCTTAACCAACGGGCCTTACGTAAACACAGTGGTGCTTGGCTGTGTGTTTGTGTGTGCCCGCAGAGGGGACCTTCCCATATCTTATCAAGGAAATCTCAGGTGAAACCCAGTTTGATCTGAGTGCCATTGAGTTCTGAATCCTTAGGAAGCCAAGTTCCATCTGGCTTTCCAGCCTTTGTGGAAAACCAGAGTAGCAAATCCACCTTTGCACAAGAAGGTCTATCTGTTGTATTTATACCCCACAGAAATTACTGTGCAGGTGATGTTGTTCAACCTGAAACAATCAGTTAAGTTTGCATTCCAGGACTTATTACTGATGGCTCTGTTGTGCTTCTGTGGCACCATGATCTTATTATTCATAAACAGGGGTGTAGCTAGCTGCTCCAGTACCCAGAGTGGTGGGGGCGGGGTGAGTCACCCACAGGGGGGGCGCCACGGCGATCCGCCTAGGGGGGGCGCTGTGGCGAGCTGCCCACAGAGTCCGCCTGGCGGACGCAAGCCCCACACTGCCGTTTCGGGCAGCGTGGGGCCCCGAGCTACCGTGTCACTCCCAGGAGAGACGCGTGCCTCGGGCGCACTGCAGGCCAGGCCCCACGGTAAGTGCCGCCCCCCACGGTGTGCCATTTTGTCACCCCCTCAGAGATGACACCCAGGGCGGACCGCACTCCTGCACCCCCTTTCTACGCCCCTGTTCATAACATATCTCTCTGCTTTTCCCCTCTGCATCATTTTCTTTCTTAAGTCGTGGACTGTATGATATCAGACAAACAAGTCATTGCTCGTTTCTGCACCTCTCAAATGTTTGCATTGTCATTTGCAACAAATTATTTATTTGTGGCGGTGGGGGGAGAAACCTCCCCGCAGTTAATTACACCAAAGGGGGAATTACAACTTCTCTTTAGCTTCCTTTAGTTGATTTATTTGGACAGGGCACGTTGTCAGTAGATGATGACTATCTTCCCCTGGCTGTTAGTGTTCCTTGGTTTTCCCCTCCAGTGTCTGTACAACTTGTTCGCTTTCCGCAGGATGTGAGCTAATCAGATCTTGGCCGTGGATGGTGCGTCTTCCTTTCTGTCGTTGATTTGGATCTCTTGTTTTCCAGGCTGGATCTGGCTCAGTCCCTGGGCCTAACTCAACTTCAGGTGAAGACTTGGTACCAGAATCGCAGGATGAAGTGGAAGAAAATGGTAGGTACTGTGGTAAACAGAGGCATGAGTACAGGGTATGCCCAAGGCAAAAATGAAATGAAATGAAAAGGGGCAAAAGGTTTGTGTCTCATTTTTTTAAAATCACATTTTTAACGTAAAACTTAGTTGTTACTTTTTAAAAAAAATTAGTTAATTTGCATTTTCTTTAGGCAGTGAGACTCAGTTCAAAGTTAACCCGCATAGGATTGAAGTGTAAGACTTCCTTAGTTGGGTGACATCCCTAAATGTGATTTTCATCCAAGAATCCTCCTGCTTCTCTGACACTTGGGATAATAAAATAATCTTTTATTAATGCCTTTCAGCATCAGAGTGGATTGCCTCCACTATCAGTGCCTTAAGATTTATTTACTTAAGAACATTTCTAGCCCCCTTTTCAAAAATTAACTTTAATAAATAAAAAGTTCTAAGTGGCAAGAAAAAAAAATCTCTTGATGCTTTTTGTTCTAGTTGAGTGCTGCAGAGCAAAAGATGAATCAGTTCCTCTAACAGTGAATTCAGTTGCAGAGTGCTGATAGAATCCTAGACAAAATGGGGAAACAAAAGTGAGGTATCTTCAGGCCTGGAGGAAACCCCTAAAAACAACAGGAAAGAAATCAGCATGGTGGGAAACTCTAAAAACACCCTATTGAGGACTGAGCATGCTCAGTGGGCTTGGAATGCTGACTGACTTTTGGGAGGAGGAATGGAAAACTAGGGGATGGGGTGGAATATCCTGGGAGAGGGCATGGCAGGCTGGACAGGGCACAGGAACTCTCCATGCTGTAAGGTTTTGTTGCTGGTCCAACTTAACACTTTAAAAACCCCATGAAAGCAGCAATTAGACACTCAGCGTGTTGTTGTTTTTTTGCTCCAGGTCCTGAAAGGTGGACAGGAGGCCCCCACAAAACCCAAAGGCCGCCCCAAGAAAAACTCCATTCCCAGCTCCGAAGAGATCGAAGCGGAGGAGAAGATGAACAGCCAAGCTCACCAGCCGGCTTTGGAGGAAAGCCAGGCCACGGAAGAGTGTGGGTTGACCGGAGAGCCATTGGAGGCCCCTTCAGAGACAGAGGAATCTCCTAAAAACACAGCTGAAACCCCTCTGGGAGAAACTGCATCAAGTTAAGAGAGAGGGAGAGAGAGAGGAAAAAAACTCCCCACACTTCCCAAAAGGACAATGTACAAACTGGAGGCGTGCACACTTGGTGCCTTATGAAATCGAACAGTATGGGTGGGTCGCTGTGGAGCAAAGAGACCCCATGTAGGCAGCAGCGACAGTTTCCTTCTTTCCAATGCAGTGTGTACACCCTCCCCACAGATAGTGGGGCCTGAGCTCTCCTCCCAAAGAGACTGCATGCTTGCAAATCTGAGACTTTGGAAATGCACAGGGAGCTGGGAGGAAGAGGCTCCTTAGCGAATGGCTGCCAGAAAAAAAACTGTCCCTTTTCACCTTCCCCCTTATTATCCTCATCTGTGAAATGGGTTCCGAGCAGTGACTGCCAAACAAAACAAGAGGTCCTTTGTTGTCGTTCCAACATAGCATTCTTCTGCAACCAGTGCTTAATTGGGAACGGGCCAAAGCAAAGGTGTTTTTAACAGGGGTGTTTGGGATGTTTACGTTCCAGCACCACAAAGTGGGGGGGGGGGCTTTGAGGGAAATGCAGGAGCAGATGCCCGACTTCCTCAAGTCGCTCTCTGACTTGGAGGGCTTGGCAGCACCAGTGGCCCATAGGGGCAAGACTGAAGTGGTGGCAGGAGGTGGGCAAGAGGCTGGGGCAGAGGCAAGAGTTGTGGGATGTATTGGTTTGGTTCATGGTGGATGTGGAAGTTCCATTGGCTGCAGCAGGGGCAAGCGGGTAGGCCTGCCTGTAGCCACCCAGAGCTCAGTGGGGGCAATACAAACTTCTGGCGCACATGGAAGGGAAAGTGGTAGCTCAGTGGTAGAGCATCTGCTTTAAAGACAAAAGGCCCCGGGTTCGGTTCCTGACAGGATCTCCAGGTGGAGCTGGGAAGTTCCATGCATGAAGCTCTGGAGTGCCACAGCCAGTTAGCGTAGGAAATCCTGATCTCAATGAAGCAATATTCGAACTCTCGGTAGAAGAGTTCCTTGTTGATGTCAGAAGAGAAGGCATATCTAAGGTCGGCTTGCCATGTTTCCAAAAGTGAAAATCCAGACAGAAAAGTTGTTGCGCTTTTCTTTTCTTTTTTCCTTTTTGCCCAAAGTTGTTGAGCTACTTTTTAGGAACGTCGCCAAAAAACCAACACTCTTGATATGGGCTGTCCCAGATTTTCCCTGGACATTTTTTCGAAAATTCCGCCTGCATGCCATTTGTGACAGACGGATCCCGGCTATGTCCGGGAAATTCCAGAAGTAGGGCAACCCTAATCTAAGGACTTCAGAAGAGTCCTTGCTGGATCAGGCCCGTAGGCCATCTAGCCCAGCACCCTGTACTCACAGTGGCCAACCTGGGGCAGACCATAATAACACTCTCTCAACAGCAGAGCCATTATGGCTAGTAGCCATCAATAGCCCTCTCCTCCTCCATGAATTTGTTAACCCTCTTCTAAAGCCATCCAAGTTGGTGGCCATCACTGCCTCCTGTGGGAGTGAGTAGTCAAGTCAAAGTTTAATTGTTGTTGTGACCATCTTGGTCGTTTTATCCCCCAAAAGGAAATAAAAGTATTCTGTGCCTACTACTGTATACAGAATATGCAGAGATACACCATTAAAATACAGGGACCACCAATTTATACAAATATACCTTGAAATGGAGACCTACACAGATACGTTTCTGTATTACAGTGGTACCTCAGGTTACATACGCTTCAGGTTACAGACACTGCTAACCCAGAAATAGTACCTCGGGTTAAGAACTTTGCTTCAGGATGAGAACAGAAATCGTCCTCCGGCGGAGCGGCGACAGCAGGAGGCCCCATTAGCTAAAGTGGTGCTTCAGGTTAAGAACAGTTTCAGGTTAAGAACGGACCTCCGGAACGAATTAAGTACTTAACCCGAGGTACCACTGTACATTGCTGATCCAGTCCACTGTATTGTCTTTGAGGAACGTTCTTCTCCGTCTTGGGCCTGCAGCCGCCAGACCTAGCAGAGGGAGTGGTTTAACTATGTGCTGCGTGAAGAGGTGTTTTCTGTGCCCTGGAAGCATGCATGCACCAAGATCAGGGCCACTACCAAAGGCCAGCAATTCGGGGCACCTGCCAAGGCCTGGACCTCTTCTGGAGGCCCACAACCAAACCCTAGCCTGTTCCTTCTGCTCTCAACTGCCTGTTCATCTGCCTTCTGAGTTTAAAAGCAGTGAGGGAGGGAAGCAGGGTCTGTTTCCTCTACTTGGCAGTGGCTTGGTTTGGGCCAGAAGAGAGGGGACCAGCAAGTCGATCTCAGTATTGTTTACGCTGGCCAGCTGTGGCTCTCCAAGGTTTCAGGTAGAGGACTCTTCTAGATCTACCTGGACCTCTCCTAGACCTACCAAGGATCAAACCCAGCACCTTCTGAATGCAAGGCAGCTGCTTTACCGCTGAGCCATGGAGCTGGGAGTTTGTGCATTGAGACTCATATGACTGCAGTGAAAAGAGGGGAAAGTGACCAGGGAACTACAGGAGGGCTGTCTGCTGGCCACCTGTTCTTTGATAGAATGCTGGAAGGATGATGACAGGAAGTTTGGGGGAAGAATCTGGAGCAGGTCTTGGGCTCAGTGTAGGGGCAACTGTTGCATCTTCCTAAAGACAGTGGGGCAATAAGTTGAGTTTAAGTTGCCATAACTGAGGGTTGATTCACACTATTTCACGCTTGATCATTGAGCCTGGTCTACATCAGGAATGGAGAATCAAGCTATGTGCACACCATACTATTAAAGTACTTTCCCCCTGCCCAAAGAATCCTGGGAACTGTAGTTCACCACCCACGGAGCTATAATTCCCAGCACCCTTAAGAAACTACAGATCCCAGGATTCTTTGGGGGGAACCCATGGCTGTTAAGATTTTACATGTGGGAGGTGGGTGAGATCTGCCCCTTCCCCAGAGTGGTTTTAACAATTTGCTCCTTTTTCCTCAGGGAACTCTGGGAATTGTAGTTCTGTAAGGGGGATAGGGGGAATCTCCTAACAACTCTCAGCACCTTTGAGAAACTACCATCCCCAAGATTTTTTGGGGGGAAGCCATGTAGTTTAGGTGGGGCCTGGGTTCCGATCCACGCATCAGTTTGCATTGAAATTTGCAAAGAACATTTTCCTTAGTTATCTGCAGTCTATTTCTGTGGCAGAATGAGGCAGGTCAGACATGCTCAGAAAGGATTTAAAAGTGCAATCCTATAGATTTTGCATTAGAAGTAGAACCCCACTGAGGTAAATGGTACTTACTCTTCAGTAGGTGGGTATAGGAATACAACCCAAATTTAACTAATTTAGCCAGTTGATTGACTCACCCACAAAAATCTAAACATGTTTAGTCAGCAGCAAATTACATTGAGTTCAATGGGATTCACTTGCTGATGAGAAAGGGTTGCAACTTGAGACAGGCAAATCAATCAACGTCACTTCTTCACTTGTCCAATCTGACGTTCAGTTCTCGACATTTTCACATCAGTTTGCAATTTTATCTTATTTTTTAAAAAGTCCTTATGAAAATTCATCAGCACCTTAGCATAGATTTCTCTAATATATGCATGCTTCTGCATGCAGTTTTGCCTAATACACACCAGCAGTTTCCGCTATTAGAAAGCACCTTTGCATGCTGTTTTCACCAACATATGCATTTTTATGCACACTTTACCTTAGTGTGGACGCGGGTAGCGCTGTGGGTTAAACCACAGAGCCTAGGACTTGCTGAACAGAAGGTCAGCAGTTTGAATCCTGGCGATGGGGTGAGCTCCCATTGCTCAGTCCCTGCTCCTGCCAACCTAGCAGTTTGAAAGCACGTCAAAGTGCAAGTAGATAAATAGGAACTGCTCCGGCAGGAAGGTAAACGGCGTTTCCGTGTGCTGCTCTGGTTCGCCAGAAATGGCTTAGTCATGCTGGCCACATGACCCAGAAGCTGTACGCCGGCTCCCTTGGCCAATAAAGTGAGATGAGCGCCACAAGCCCATAGTCGGTCACGACTGGACCTAATGGTCAGGGGTCCCCTTTACCTTTACCTTAGTGTACACATGTACATTTAGAGAACTGGATTGCAAAATTCGGAGAAGTGTCGAATTCAGAGGATGAGTGCCTTTTTATCCGTGTATCATTTTGAGAAGCGTGCATTTGATAAGGGCTGCCTTTAAATGTGGACTGAACCAAATTTATCCTTCATCCCTCCTTGTGGACCTAAATGTTGCAGCATCAGTATTTAAAGACCAGTCTTTTTCCCCCAACTAAAGTTCCCAGAAATAAGGTGTGAACTGATTCTTAGCTCGAGCCCTTTGTGAAGCCTATATCAACCCAAGGAGATTTTTGATGTCTACAGCAACACCAGTGTTTTTAGAGCTTTTGCAGATTTGGATACATTGGTCTCCAGATTTATATGGCACTTACTGTAGGAGCACTGAAATATCTGGGGGTGGTGGGGAGGAGAGCGAGCCACGGAATTCAGAAGAAAACTTTGCAGGATGAGTGTTGCATTTATTTTCCAGCCCCGTGTGCCAAGATTAGATAAGCATCGTGTTTCCTATAGTCTTGTTCGAGGGTGCATTTTTGCCCAAAGGCTGCAAAGAGATGTATCAAGATAACCTTTATTTTTTAATTAAAAATAAAATATATAAATAAAGGAATTGAGTGGAATCTCTCTCTCCCTCCTCTCTCTCTCTCTCTCTCTCTCTCTCTCTCTCGTCCAAGGTTCTGAGAACTGGGTTTCTTCCTCTGCATTTTGCTGTCACGGGGCCAAAAAGCCTGGGGGTGGGGGAATCGAAGACCCTGTACTTCCCAGGGACAACAAAGCCCTGAGAGAGCACACCAGCTCTTAGATGTGTCCCTCAACCAGAAAATTTGCATTTAGGCTGGTTTAGGACCTGGCTCGGTCATGGGAACATGAGAAGAGCTCTGTGGGATGAGAATGAAAGATCCTCACAAGGTGGTGGACTCTCTTTCATTGAGCTTTTAAAGAGAAGCTAGATGCCCATCCTCCCTCAGGAATTCTTTAGCTGTGATTCCTGCATCACAGGGGGTTGGACGATGACCATGACCTTTGGGGGACCATTCTAACTTTACCGTTCTATGAATCTACGATCCAGTTCTCACAGTGGCCAGGGGTTACTCTGGACAACTTATTTACTGAGCATTCTGATTTCCTTGGGCAAAACCTGCACAGGGGTTAGATTACAGTAGTACCTCAAGTTACATACGCTTCAGGTTACATACGCTTCAGGTTACAGACTCCGCTAACCCAGAAATAGTACATCGGGTTAAGAACTTTGCTTCAGGATGAGAACAGAAATTGTGCAGCAGCAGCAGGAGGCCCCATTAGCTAAAGTGGTGCTTCAGGTTAAGAACAGTTTCAGGTTAAGAACAGACCTCCAGAACGAATTAAGTTCTTAACCCGAGGTACCACTGTATATTGAATCCTTCTGCTTTTTTTTTGTGTGTGAAATGATTTGCTTCCCAGTAATCATTCCTTCAATACACACCTTTCAGTGCTTTTGTCCTTCACTTTCCTAACCTCAAGAAGTTGGTTTCTTTTTTTTTCTTTAAAAAAGCCAGTTTGTTTCACGAAGGTGGCAGAGTTCCTTAATCCATGTGAACTACAGGAGCCTAGATATTTTCCTGCAAGCTACTGGCCATCTTGAGGTTTCCTAGCCAGATGCCCACAAGCGACCTGTATGTGTGACTTTTCACAGTGCCATGAATCATCATCATCATCATCATTATTATTATTATTATTATTATTATTATTATTTCCATTTCTATACTGCTTTATATTTTTTGGGGGGATCTCAAAGCAGTTTGCAACCTACATTAAAACAGCATATAAAACAATGCAGAATAAAACCTTATTGAAGAAAGTCAAATATAAAGTATACATTTAAATAGAATTAACATTCAATCGGACATAATGAACAGCAAACAAAAATATTATCCTAAACACCGAATGTGTGTGTAAGTGCAGCTCTGCTTGAGATGTGGCAATATGCGCCCTCTGAGTGCTGCCATGTGGGCAAGGAAGGTGGATGTGGGCATGCCCTTCTCCTGTACTATCAATCCCAAATGTGGATTGGAATCCCTGCATTGCAGAGGATTGAACCGGATCACTCTTTGGGTGCCCTCTGACTCTACAGTTCTATGGGTCAATAAACCCCCACCCCCATTGACTTGAAAGCATGAATGTGGAAGTGTGGGAAAGCAATGCATCCCTTTATCATTCTTTACCCTCTGGGGCTGCCAATTTTTATTCCTGGCAGCGCGCCTGTTGCCCTTATCAGCTCTGCTAACAAAAAGGTTGGAAATGTTGCCTGCCATGAAAGGCTTCATAAGATGGTTTGCTTATCTGTGGTGCGGTTGTTAAAGGCACTGGAGATCTGGCAGGAGAAAGGCAGGTAGACAACTGCCTTATCAACTCCTGGAAGCCCAAGACTCCAATTAAGTGTCTCTATATGTTGGATCTGCAACAAAATGTTACAGCACAGAGTGTTCCTGCTCAGGGCTCCAGCTCGCACAGTCATGCCCTTTTTGGGGGGAACACCATTCCACCCCCACCCTGATTTGCATTTCTCTCTTTCTCCACCCCGCAACAGTCAGCATTCTATGCCCACTGAGCATCTTTCATTTATTTCATTTATTGTTCGTTTTTGTTTACAGTAACCCAATAATTGTTTTCTGGTGCATTAGACTCAGATCTAAGGCACCCAGCTAAGCTAGTCTGCAGCAGAGGATCCCAACAGAACAGCACCTGAAACTAGTTACATACTGTAGAAATCCCTTCTCTTGTGGCTGAACTAAAAGGATGCTGGCTCAGCTATAAGATCTTGGAGAAGGAGTCTGGGAGGACAAGAGTTAACATCCGCCTGCCCTTAAGGAGTGTCCATATGTGCATGTTAAACAGTTTAATAAGTTGTTCTGTGCACACTTAATTTCACAAAGATGTGAACAGGAGCCCAAATACTTCCATGTGGCAAGCGAGGGAGCAACATTATTAACTTTCAACAACAATTATTATTATTATTATGTTGTTGAAAGTTAAGAACATTGCTACAAGCAATATATCACAGCTTCGATATCCTACATATAGTGAGGGTATTTAAAATGAGAGTCATCTTAGAGAGCCATAGTTAAAAGTATAAGTCGGCAAATGTGTCCTCTTTTTTGCTCTTCAAAATATGGCAACCCTCAGAAAACAAATGTGGTGCCCTCCATGTAATGCTTCATAATGCCTCTGGTCCTGCTTACCTCTGTCATGTGGCCCCCAGAAGGGAATGTGACCCTTGAACCCTGAAAAATGTTATCCACCCCTGAACTAAGCCATGCTTTTTGTGTCATGTCAAAACACAGCCCAGGAAACCAAAATGCCACAAAGTCTGAAGCAGACAGAAATGCAAGAATGCCACAGGACAGCCCCACACACCCTCTGGGGTGATCCTGTCTTGTTGCCATCTGGACTCCATGAAGGAGGGAACCCAGAGAGATCTCCTAGTGGGTGCCCCCACCGTAAAAGGCTAGCGTCTTGCTTAGTCGCTCATTCACACAAGTAGAACAGACTCCCCATTTCAGAGATTAGCCCTCCAACTCAAGGAGCATGGTGGTCCTGCAATGGTGGGCACTCTCATTCTCACAGAATCACAGAATCGTAGAATCGGAAGAGACCCCAATGATATTCTAGTCCTACCACCGCCATTGCCCCATCATCGCATGAGATTTGGAATGACTGATTCAGGATACAGTTCTTATGCCGCTGGTAATTATAGTCTGAATTGGGTTGCTGAATTGTGATATTTCACAAGCACACATCCTTAAATTACCCCCTTTCAAATAATCTTATTTTTGTACATCTCAGTTGTCATTGACTGTCAGCTGCCATGGCGACCTGTTGCCAGGCAGAAAGGTAGGATATAAACATTGTTAATAAAAGAAGGAATTTATTGGCCTCAACCCAATGGCTTCCGCAAGTCTTCCCTTCTTCCAGTTGCGCTTCTTGGCTTCCCACCTTCTCAGCTGCAGCCCCTGGTTTGCTTTCCCTGCTAGTCATTGGTCCATTAAGAATATACAAACATAAGAAGAGCCCGCTGCTGGATCAGGCCGACGACCCATCTAGTCCAGCATCCTGTTTTTGTAGTTGCCAACTATATGCCTGAATGGTAAACCCATAAGCAGGATTCAAGCACAGGAACAACTCTCCCCTCCTGCGGTTTCCAACAACTGGTATTCAGAAGCATTCTTACCTAACACATTTGCCGACTTCTCCTTTTAACTATGGCTCTCCTTGAGGGCACAAGAAGAAGGGGACAACAGAGGACAAGATGGTGACAGCAGTCACAAAATTAAAAGACACCTGCTTCTTGGGAGAAAAGGAATGACAAACCTAGACAACATCCTAAAAAGCAGAGGCATCACCTTGCCGACAAAGGTCCATATAGTTAAAGCTATGGTTTTCTCAGTAGTGATGTATGGAAGTGAGAGCTGGACCATAAAGAAGGCTGATCGCCGAAGAATTGATGCTTTTGAATTATGGTGCTGGAGGAGACTCTTGAGAGTCCCATGGACTGCAAGAAGATCCAACCTATCCATTCTGAAGGAAATCAGCCCTGAGTGCTCACTGGAAGGACAGATCCTGAAGCTGAGGCTTTGGCCACCTCATGAGAAGAGAAGACTCCCTGGAAAAGACCCTGATGGTGGGAAAGATTGAGGGCACAAGAAGAAGGGGACAACAGAGGACAAGATGGTTGGACAGTGTTCTCGAAGCTACCAGCATGAATTTGACCTAATTGCGGGAGGCAGTGCAAGACAGGAGTGCCTGGCGTGCTCTGGTCCACGGGGTCACGAAGAGTCGGACATGACTAAATGACTAAACAACAACAAACTACCTAACAATCATGTCTGCAGAACATAGCCACTGTGGCTCGCAGCCATCGATAGCCCTCTCCTCCATGAATTTATTTCATCCTCTTTCAAAGCCATCTAGGCTGGTGACCATCACTCCCTCCTATGGGAGTGAGTTCCACAGTTTAACTATGTGTTGCATGAGTAAGCACTTTCTTTTTCTTCGTCCTGAGTCTTCCAGTACAGAGCCAGTGTGGTGCAGTGGTTCAGAGTGGTGGACTTGTAATCTGAGGAACCGGGTTCACTTCCCCGCTCCTCCACATGCAGCTGCTGGGTGACCTTAGGCTAGTCCAGTGTTTCCCAACCACTGTTCCGCGGCACACTAGTGTGCCGTGAGATGTTGCCTGGTGTGCCGCGGGAAAAATTAAAAAATTCGAAAGATTTTTTTTTTAAGTCAAATTTTCGATTGGGGCGCCGTCACTAGATGACCCCTGGGGTTCCCTCCCTCCCTCCCGCTCTGCGCCTCCCTCCTCCTCCTCCTCCTCCAGGGAGGCCCTTCCTGGCTCTCGGCCAAGGCTTGGCAGCTGCCACTCACTCACTCGCTCGCCCACCCGTCCCTCCATCCCTGCACCCGGCCTCTCCCCCTCCGTCCCCGGCGCGGGGGCTGCCGGGATCCGTAGTCCCCTTGCCCTTGGGCTCCGCGCCCGCGCGGGGTGCGCAAACTACGTTTCCCAGCGTGGCCTGGCGGGCCGGGCGTTTTGTTTGAAGTGCTCTTCTCCCGGCCATGGAATGAGCGCAGCGGCGGCGGCCGGGCGGGCAGGGGCTCTTCCGCGCAGACCCCGCGCAGCCTGCCTGCGCCCCCGCGGAGATCGGGTGGCAGGATGGAGCCCGGGGTTCCCCGCGGAGGCGGAGCGGCGGAGGCTGCACCCCAGGTAGGGCTGCGTCGGGGGGGGGTTATTTTTGCAATGCTGCATCCGCGCCGGAGGGGACGCATCGGACCGCGGGGAGACCCCTTGGCGGGCGTGCAAGGCAATGCATGCGTGCAGGCGTTGCATGGAGTGCAGTGCAATGCAATGGCAACGCGGCGCCCTGCATGCATGCATGCAACTTCCACCGGCGCTCCAGACTTGGCAGGCGAGGGGGGTCCCCAGTGGGCGGCAGAGAGAGCCGGGAGGGCGAAGGGGAGCCGGGGGGGGAGCAGCGCTGCTCCCCGAGCCGAGCCCGGGGGGAAACTTCGGCGTCGTTGCGCCGGGTGTTGGAAGCGGAGGCTGGCGGGGGCTCCTCACCTGCAAAACCTGGTCGCCTCTCATATATTTCGTGCATTGCATTCATTGCCCGCTTTCTCCTCCAAGGAGCTCCTGGGGGCGCGCGTGGTTCTCCCCGTGTTATCCTCGCAACAACAGCCCTGCGAGGTGGGTCAGGCGAGTGGCCCAAGGGAGCACCCAGGGATTGTCCTGGCCAGGTGGGGTGATTTGAACCCTGCTCTCTGCCCGGTCTTCGTCCTCATTTAGCCCCCACATGTGCATGACTGAGGTTTTCCCCCCTCGTCTTGGCTATGGTGTGAGTCTGTGCTGTTAATTAATGGGGTTCTGCCTTCGGAGAAGATGAGCTAGCCCTCAAGGAGGTGATTATGTAATTTGCTAGCAATTCATGTCCCTCCCGGCGTGACGCTGCGCGCTGACGTCACGGGGCTGTAATGGTGGTGTGCCTCGAGATTTTTTTCATGAAACAAGTGTGCCTTTGCCCAAAAAAGGTTGGGAAACACTGGGCTAGTCACACTTCTCTGAAGTCTCTCAGCCTCACTCACCTCACAGAGTGTTTGTTGTGGGGGAGGAAGGGAAAGGAGAATGTTAGCCACTTTGAGATTCCTTCGGGTAGTGATAAAGCGGGATATCAAATCCTTCCTCCTCCTCCTCCTCTTCTTCTTCTTCTTTCAACATCCCAACATCCACCCATGAGTTTGAGTATTATGAGAGAGGGAGAATTAATTAATTTTAATGGATCTACTGATCACAGAAGCTAGTTAGACACAACCCAAGGATGGCCATCTTTCCTGCCAATGTTCTTTGTGGAAACATGACCAAACTCTCCTAAAGAGAACCCTCGTCTACCAGCCGTTGCATGCTGAAGCTGTCTCGGGTCCTCAAGTTTCTCCTCATTTGCCTCCGAGATTAACAATTGGCCTGGACCCAACTCTCTCTCCGCCCCCCCTTGCACCGAAACTTCTTGAGACTTCGACAGATCTGCAGGTGCAGTCTTTGGCCTCAAAATATCATTTAGCCCTTGGAGAAAGCCAGCAGCTCTGTTATCAGGTGGGAACTTTCCGACAAGTCTGTACAGGGTTGAGCTGGGCGGTGGGGGTGGAAAGCACCTATTAGCAGAACAGTTCCATGGAAGACATAAGCTCATGTTCAATTCCCACCCCCACCCCCCCCAATGATGGCTGTTCACTTTGGGGCAGCAGCTTATACGTACAATCCAGCAGAATCACATCGTCAATCTGTCCTGTTTCCAGTTTCAGGGAGGGGAAGGGGTTGCATGTCTGGAAGCTAAAACAAAAACCAGCAACCCAAAAGAGCTTCTCTCTTTAATGTACAAAATTATCATGACAAGAAGAAGACGGGGCTCAAGGCTTCCCTCTGAAATACTAGGGTGCATGGGCATAGCCAGGATTTATGTTAGGGGAGGGCAGGACACCCACCTGTCGTCATCCCCTGTCTGGCTCTGTCCAAGCTACCTGCACCATGATTGGTCAGTTTGCAGAAGCCACGCCTATCGCTCAGTTGGGTTACCCGTTGCATCGCTAGAATGCACGCAGCATCCTCCAACTGACCTCAGCAAGCATTTCAATTTCAAATATGTTGATTATTTCTACTTTTAGCTAAGTATTTTTATTTATTTACTTGATTTGGGGGTGGCAGCTGCTCCCAACCCCGCCCTTCCAGCTATGCCCATACTAGAGTGGCGTGTGTCTGTGTGTTTGTGTATAGGGACATCTTATGCATAGAGGAATATTACAACATGCAGACAGGTGAACTAATGTCAGTGTACTGGAAGAAGCAAAGATCACCAGTGTCAAAGCAATCAACTAGACTGGTCCTGTTGTGCAGATGCCTGATTATTGTCTCCCAAAGCAACTACTCTATTCCAAACTTAAAAATGGAAAGCGTAATGCTGGTGGTCAACAAAAGAGGTTTAAAGACTCTCTCAAGGCAAATCTAAAAAAAAAAGTAACCAATAACTAGGAAACATTAGCCTGTAAGCACTCCAGTTGGAGAACAGCCTTTACCAAAGGTGTCATGGGCTTTGAAGACGTTTGAACTCAGGATGAAAGGGAGAAATGTGCTAAGAGGAAGGCACGCTTGGCAAACCCTCACCGTGATCAACTCCTGCGCGGAAACCTATGTCCCTACTGTGAAAGGATGTGTGGATCCAGAATTGGCCTCTATAGTCACTTACAGACCCACTGTTAAAACCATGTTTATGGAAGACAATCTTACTTGGCTACAAGTGATTGCCAAAGAAGAAGAAGTGTCTGTGTGTCTGTGTATAGGGACATCTTATGCATAGAGGAATATTACAACATGCAGCCGAGGGTGTTACAACCCATAATAACTCAAGAAGAGCTTTGCTGGGCTGGGTCAAAGAGCCTTCGTGTCTAGCATCTTGTTCTCACAATGGCCTGCCAGATATCTACCACCTCATCCTCCAAGGAGCTCAATGGGATTTCCCTGTATGAAGTTTGCAAAGCGCTTAACTGAATCACGTTTTTGATGTGTCTAGATCCAGCCAAAGTCAATGGATTTCCACATACCATATTTTTCACACTATAAGACGCACCAGACCATAAGACGCACCTAGTTTTTGGAGGAGGAAAACAAGAAAAAAAAATTATGAATCCCAGAAGCCAGAACACCAAGAGGGATCACTGCGCAGCGCTCCCTCTCGCTGTTCTGGCTTCTGGGATAGCCGCGCAGCCTGCATTCGCTCCATAAGACACACACACATTTCCCCTTACTTTTTAGGAGGGGAAAAGTGTGTCTTATAGAGCAAAAAATACGGTAGCTGCGTTTCAGTTCACTTACTAGTTTGAGAAGTACAAATTAGGTAGTTCCTCATTAAAATACAAACAAAATCAGATTTCTCATCCATCCCTAGTTGAGTGTGCACAGCAACAATGCCTTTCTCACACCTTTTTTTTTTTTTTAGCTCTTGGGGTGGGGTTGGGGGGTGGCTGTTATCCATCTCAGGTAACTTGGTCACTCTATGTACTGTAGATTCTTCTGTAAACCGATCTGATCATCCTAGACCCAAATTCTCACTATCATTTCAGGCTTGTAGACTTTTGTGGTAGGTGAAAAAATGTAGAACTGGGAAGAGAAATCCATCATTTCTGCTCGGAAACGGTTTACAAAAGTTTTCATTAAATCCAAATTCAAAAGCACAAATGCATAAGAAGGAGTTCAGAGCAAAAGCCCACATGGTCCAGCATCTGGTTTTCACAGCGGCCAAAACTGATTAGATTGAATATGATATCTAGAGGGGTTTTTAAAAAGTATTTTTTTAATCGCCATTTTCACTGCAATTATACAAAGCTATAACAGAAAACAACAACCCAGCAAACGAAAAAGCAAATAAACAAGACCAAGGTGCAAGACCAAGTAATTAAGCAGGACATTATCTCATGTGTACCTTGCACTGCATAACATAAAAGAATGCATTTTAGCCATTGTGCAACTAAAAGCAAGCATAAGGACTGTATGGAAGGAGTCCAAGAAAGGAATTATATCTTCCAAATGTCTGTGGAGGCCAGTGAGAGAGATTAAGGGGACGTTCATCATTAGTATATGAGACAAAGTCCCACCAAGCAGCCAAAAAGGAATCCAGCTTCGCTTTTCCAGTCAAAAATCTAATGCACCAGGTATGATTTTTTTCTTGCAAGACAATGTTCTGTATATTATGACACCAAGTGGAGTTACTAATATTTTTCAATGTTTTCCAGTTTTGTACAAGTGTAATACAGGCCGTGACCGATTTTAAAAGGTGAAACCAGTTGCTACAGTTGAGTAGCTGAATTTGATTGAATTAGCTTGCAAGAGTTGAGTAGCTGAATTTGATCGAATTAGCTTGCATAGAAAGCAAGCCGCTCGAATGCTGATCTGAATGACAGAAACAATTTTGTGTCTCTGCTCTGGCACTCAGCTTGAACTCAGACCTGCCTTGGCTGCTGAAGCACATCGGTGCTGCCAAGAGGGAAAGGTGTGCTCCTAGGTTTCTGCCAGACAAACAAGGTGAGCTAACCCCTCTGGTCTGTTCCGACATGTCCATTACCCAGTGGAAACACTGAGGCTATTGTTTCCTCGAACAATCCAGCAGAGGAGGTGGCCCATGATTCTCCGCAGGCACCTGCAAATTGACTTCGCCAACTCTGGTTTGGTAAGACAACTCATTAGGTGAAGGAGTTCCCTTGTACAGGAGGTGAGTTATCATGCAGGGGCAATTTCCATATATATGCGCCAGTGGCTCATGTTCTCCTATCCTGCCCCCTTTATAAAGATCTGAGGAATGAGACCATTACCCCACTCTTAGTTACCATCCCAGGCCGCCCATCTGCGGCCACATTGTCCTTTCTTTTATCAGATCAAAATGATTGCTAGGTTTATCGAGGGTGCAATGAGATTAAGGGCCACTATCTGAACGATAATTTTGGTCATTTGATTGCCGTTTTTACCCATTGTTATCTTTTCAATTGTACATATTGCTTGTTTTGTGCTGCTATGACCATTGGCTAATGCGAATAAAGTTTATCTATCTATCTATCTATCTATCTATCTATCTATCTATCTATCTGTCTATCATCTATCTATCTATCTATCTATCTATCTATCTATCTATCTATCTATCATCTATCTATCTTTCTATCATCTATCTATCTTTCTATCATCTATCATCTATCTATCTATCTATCTATCTATCTATCTATCTATCTATCTATCTATCTATCTATCATCTTTCCGCAGGGCCTGCAAGACAGAGTTGTTCCGCCAGGCCTTTGGTCAGGGCGCAGCCTGACTCCCTCCTCTGGCAACCTGCACAGAATTTTGCTTAATTGGTTGCCATCAATTTGATTTTAATTAATTTTTATAATGAAATATTTTTAGATTGTGTGACTATTTGACTGTTTGATTATTTGATTGTTGTTAGGCGCCCTGAGCCCGGCTTCGGCTGGGGAGGGCGGGATATAAATAAAATTTATTATTATTATTATCTATCTATCTATCTATATGCGCCTATGCATAAATCAGAAAGAACTAGTCTGCAGCAGACAAAAATAATATCCACTGCAGGTACAGAGGGAGGGGCAAATCTCTTGGTTTATGTTCACCTCAGTTCCCCATTCCCCCCCCCCAATCTTAAACTCAGTTCTCCACATTTCTGCATCCGTTTGCAGTTTTTGTTTTTAAATAAAAATGGAGTCCTTCATTCTAATTTTTCCTAATGCATCTATGTTTGTGTGCAATTTCCCCAAAGAAATCTCTGTATTCCCCCACCCACTTATATGTGTGTTTTTAATGCACACTTTACCCTGGTACATGTATATCTGAACCCCATTATTCAACTGGAGAACTGCGCTGGAAAATTTGGAGGCGCGTGAATTTTTGAGAGGGCTCATATTGTTTATTAGAAAATGCAGATTAAGTGGGTTCACCCTGAAATGAGAACTGTTACCACATTTCTGATATATAATGAAATGAGGAAAATGTTTAAATGGGCTGTTTCCAAAAGCCCATGAACTTTTCTTATAGGTTTAATAGGATGTTCCAAAGCTGACAGCGAAATTAAGAGATCAAAATGATGAAAATTTATAGAGAAGAATGGAGAGGCCTCTTCTTGACTATTAAAAATCATTATAGTCTAATGAAACCGCGGGCAGGATTTGAGACAAAAGCAGTGGAAGAAAAATGACAAAATAATTGTAATAGGGAAACTTTTTGTAATAGGTAAAGATATAATGCAGTAGAAAAGGTTTGAGCAAAAACATTATGGAAGTGAGGGTGGGAACCCTTCCCAGTGTTTCATAACAATGTATTTAATTTGAAAGTTATTGTGAAAATGTGTGTGTGTGTGTGTGGGTGGGTGGGTGGGTGTGGTATCACATTTCAGCCCCATCCCTACATATAACCACAGACTGAAAAGATTAATGGGGAGCTTAAGAAGAGTCCTGCTGGATCATGTAGAAGGCCCATCCAGTCTGGCATTCTGGTACAACAACAACAGCAGCAGCAGCAACAACAACAACAACAACAACAACAACAACAACAACAACAACAACAACAACAACAATTTATTTATACCCCGCCCATCTGGCTAGGTTTCCCCAGCCACTCTGGGCAGCTCCCAACAAAATATTAAAAACACAATGAAACATCAAACATTAAAAACTTCCCTAAACAGAGCTGCCTTCAGATGTCTTCTAAAAGTCAGGTAGTTGTTCATTTCCTTGACATCTGATGGGAGGGCATTCCACAGGGTGGGTGCCACCACCAAGAAGGCCCTCTGCTTGGTAACTGGAGGGGGGGATCGGCCACCTGAACTAGCTGAATGTGTCTCCCCACTGACACATGTCCAGTCGTGCCTCCCACTGCCAGCACCACATCTCCACCACGATCTGTGTGTTCAGACTGCGAGTGACAGGGGCTGCCCACATTTAGCTGTGTGTAGAACTACTCTGGCCAAATAAGGGTCCCTTTGTGAGAAGAGGAGGCATGGAGGGGACTTTGCTCCACTATTTGAATATGTGGGGAGCATTTCTGCTCCGCCAGTGTTCACAAGCATGGCTGGGGCAGAGCAGGTGGCGCTAACCGAAGTGCACGGGCTGCACTGAGCCAGGGACCAGGGCATCAGGCGAGAAGGTGGCAGCCATATTGCTGTGGGATGCAGAGTGTTATGTACTGAGTTGACTAGGATCCAAACTGCAGCAGTCTGATTGGTCCTAGAACAATAGGATCCAAATTGCAGCAGTCTGATTAGTCCTAGAACAATAGGATTCAGAATGCAGCAGTCTGATTGGTCCTAGAACAATGCAGCAGTATGATTGGTTGGCAGGAACCACCCAATCCTGCTCCAGATAGAAGTGAATCCACAACCTGATTGGCTTACAGTAGAATTCCAGAATTAGCCAATAATGTGCAGCCCATTGTGTAAATAATGTATATAAAGCAGATACTGTGAGGGGACATTGATTCATTCCTCCTCACCACTATGAGCTGAATAAAGAGCATGAAATCACTTTGCGACTCTGAGTATATTTCACAGAGGAAGGCGCTTCACACGTCCCAGAAACCACTGACCTACAGCTAAAACAAATTCAGGCCCATTTTGCCACCCATACACCTCTGCCAGTGTGGTGTAGTGGTTAAGAGTGGTAGACTCGTAATCTGGTGGACCGGGTTCACTTCCCTGCTCCTCTACATGCAGCTGCTGGGTGACCTTGGGCCAGTCACACTTCTCTGAAGTCTCTCAGCCCCACTCACCTCACAGAGTGTTTGTTGTGGGGGAGGAAGGGAAAGGAGAATGTTAGCCGCTTTGAGACTCCTTCAGGTAGTGATAAAGCGGGATATCAAATCCAAACTACTACTACTACTACTACTACTACTCTTCTTCTTCTTCTTCTTCTTCTTCTTCTTCTTCTTCTTCTTCTTCTTCTTCTTCTTCTTCTTCTTCTTCTTCTTCTGCCACTTCCCCCTTCCTCACTTGTGGCCACAAGCCTCCCCAGCTGAACAAATTAAACATCTTCTGTTCGAACCTTTAAATGCCTGCTGTCGGGCTTATGCAGGCAATTAAGAATACATTTCCCCATAGTTGGTTGATTCCTGAATTTAACTTTTTTAATATGTTTTTTATCGTATGTGTTTCTTCGTTTTTTGGTATAATTGTTGCAAACAACTCCAGCATTGAGCCAGTGACAGTGCAGGACAGAGATGTGGCAGACCAGGGTTCGAATCACTCACCCATGAAGCTCACTGGGTAACCTTGGGCCAGTCACTCACTCTCAGCCTAACCTACTTCGCAGGGATGTTGTGGGAATTTAAACGCAAGCCTTCCTGACATTTCCCCGGGATGGGGATAAGATGGAGATAGTAGCCAGGTTTGTGCAACATGCAGTGAGGATCTGTGAATGTTATACAACAGTATTTTAATTGTTAGATGCAGATTTTGCTGAGTGATTTTATTGTACAGAACCTTTTGGAATTTTGTCTGTGTGCCAATAAAGGTTTGAGGTTGAAATGTAAGCCAATTTGAACTCCCTGGAGAAAAAGGTGGGAAAGCAATATAATGCAAGGCAATCAATCAATCAATCAATCAATCAATCATTAAGGGGAACGAGATGTCTGATTTTTTATGGGTTATACTGCTGCTGATTTAAAAAAAAAAACAGTCTCCTCTCATATGGTTTCAGCTACTTTTATATGTGCGTGCTGCTGCATTGCAATGTTTTAAACTGTAGCTTTAATAGGCTCCATGGTTTTGAAATGGGCTAGTGGCGCTGTGGGTAAAACCTCAGCGCCTAGGACTTGCCAATTGTCAGGTCGGCGGTTCGAATCCCCGCGGCGGGGTGCGCTCCCGCTGCTCGGTCCCAGCGCCTGCCAACCTAGCAGTTCGAAAGCACCCCCGGGTGCAAGTAGATAAATAGGGACCGCTCTGGCGGGAAGGTAAATGGCGTTTCCGTGTGCTGCGCTGGCTTGCCAGATGCAGCTTGTCACGCTGGCCACGTGACCCGGAAGTGTCTTCGGACAGCGCTGGCCCCTGGCCTCTTAAGCGAGATGGGCGCGCAACCCCAGAGTCAGACATGACTGGCCTGTACGGGCAGGGGTACCTTTACCTTTACCTTTACTGTGGTTTATCTGCTACACGTAAGATGCATTTGGAGAGCTTTTATCCTAAAGGGTGATTTTAAAATTACCTTAGACAAATTAACAAAGCTTCACAGAGCCAGTGTGGTGTAGTGGTTAAGAGCGGTAGTCTCGTAATCTGGTGAACCGGGTTCGCTTCCCCGTTCCTCCACACGCAGCTGCTGGGTGACCTTGGGCTAGTCACACTTCTCTGAGGTCTCTCAGCCCCACTCACCTCACAGAGTGATTGTTGTGGGGGAGGAAGGGAAAGGAGAATGTTGGCCGCTTTGAGACTCCTTTGGGTAGTGATAAAGCAGGATATCAAATCCAAACTCTTCTTCATCATCACTTATCCAGCACTCCAATCTCTGTTCCAGAGGCTCACTCACCAATATCCACATCCTCTCGAAGCCCACCTGGTGCCTAGATTCCGAATGGTTCAGACGATGAGCCATGATGAATTCAGGAAGCTTCCAGAATCATCTCTGCGGCATTCATGTTGATGCTTGATCTGTGCACACTAAACCACCTGCAAGTTCTCACTGTTCCTGGATAAATAGTAAATAATGCAAACCAACCTCCACCCAAAAGTTGATTCCAAAGAATATAACCTGAAGTGGGGTCCAACACCACCCTTTTCAAAAGGCTCAGAATGGGTATTTCTTTTATAAATTCATTTATTCACTATATTTATATCTCACCCCTCCTCCCAAGGGGGCCCAGGGTGTGGCAAAAAACAAAATTATGATTAAGCCAACTTATTAGGGGGGGAAAGATACATACAAACCAGCCTAACAGGTTTATGGGGGAAAATTGGTATGTTTGGTAATGTTTTGGAACAACCAGTGATAATATTTGACCTTATGCTGCTTTCAACCAGCTGTAACAGTATTTTTTTATGCTCTTTATTTTTGGTGTGTGTGTGTGTGAAATAAAATCTCTACATGGTTCCAGCCCTTCCCCCTCTGAGCATCTAAAGTTCAGCCCTGAAAGAGAGGAAATCATTCTCTCTTACAATGCCTGTCAGTGACAGTTTCCCTCCATCCCTCGAAGCCATTATTATTTTATTATTATTGTTAACTTCCTGTCTCTCCTTTCATTCCTGCACACATACTCCCTCCCTCCCTCTCTGGGTCTTGCCTGTTTGTTTTGCTTGCAGATTGATCGGACCCACAGTTAAATGCCATTTCGCTTTGCAAAACTGTCATCGCCCTCACTTCATTAATGGGATAATTCACTGGCAAACTTTTTAAACAGCAAAAGGAAGAAGCCTTGGGGGGGGGGGGCGGAGAAGAAGAATTTACTGCCTCAGGTCAATATGAAGGCCAAGATCAACCGAAACTCAGCTGTGTGTACCTTGAATGTTAAAAATGCCACAAGGAGCATCGCTGTTTCCTTTCTAATTACCTTCACATATCAGACTGACTGTCACTTTCCCTGCATTGCTGTTTGGCATTGAGATGGTTTCTTTGTGTCGAGCTTCAGGTGAGTGAAGGTGGAGGGATGGGGTGGGGGGGGGAGAGAAAACCCAAAGAACAGAGAATAAAGATGTAATCATGCACCTGCTAATAAGGTATGTGATTTATCCACAATCTGTCTTGTGTTTGATGGCCTCGGTGATGCCCTCCCGTCCACCCAGCAAGCTGATGCAGAGTTAGGAAAGAATGTTTTCTGCAATACTGAGGGAGGGTTGTGGCTCAGCGGCTCAGAGACCTGCTTGGCATGTGGAAGGCTCCCGCTTTGGTGCCAAGGACCTGCAGTTAGGGCTGGAAAATGCCCTGAAGGCTGGAGGGCGGCTGCCAGTCAGTGTGGACATTCCTCAGGCAGGTGGGCCAAAAGGTCTGACTGTGGCAGCGTCTTGCATTCCTAAAGGTAAAGGGAGCCCTGACCGTTAGGTCCAGTCATGGCCGACTCTGGGGTTGCGGCGCTCATCTCGCTTTATTGGCCGAGGGAGCCGGCGTACAGCTTCCGGGTCATGTGGCCAGCATGACTAAGCCACTTCTGGCGAACCAGAGCAGCGCACGGAAACGGTGTTTACCTTCCCGCCGGAGTGGTACCTATTTATCTACTTGCACTTTGACGTGCTTTCGAACTGCTAGGTTGGCAGGAGCAGGGACCGAGCGCTCACCCCATCGCGGGGATTCGAACCGCCGACCTTCTGATCAGCAAGTCCTAGGCTCTGTGGTTTAACCCACAGCGCCACCCGTGTCCCTTTCTTGCATTCCTATATGTTACCAAATGATGAGGACTAGAAACATACCTCATTTTTATGATTGCTCAGTGACAGAACCCCTGCTATGCACGTGGGAGGCTCTTGGGTTCCCTGGCATCTCCAGGTTAGGACTAGAAAGGACTCCTGCCTCAAATGAGGAAGGGTCATATCGCAGTGACAGAACATCTGCTTGGCATGCAGAAACTCCCAGGTTTGAACACTGGCAACATCTCCAGATGTTGCTGGGAGACACTCCTTGCCTGATACAGGATACAGTGGTACCTCAGGTTAAGAACTTAATTCGTTCCGGAGGTCCATT
Organism: Podarcis liolepis; assembly: GCF_965112155.1. NCBI lineage: Eukaryota > Metazoa > Chordata > Lepidosauria > Squamata > Lacertidae > Podarcis > Podarcis liolepis. The sequence continues at coordinate 27,852,113 of NC_139567.1, read as the reverse complement.
CTTAACCTGAAACTGGCCTTAACCTGAGGTACCACTTTAGCTAATGGGGCCTCCCACTGCCGCTGCGCAATTTCTGTTCTCATGCTGAGGCAAAGTTCTTAACCCAAGGTACTATTTCTGGGTTAGCGGAGTCTGTAACCTGCATCGTCTGTAACCTGAGGTACCACTGTACCATGGAAAGCCCTGACAGACAAAAGGAGGGAGCAGTTAGTCTGGCTCAGTGTAAGGCAGTCTGTCATGTTCTTATTGAGTTAAACCCACAGTCATTTCCAGATGACCGGCTTCTGGAGCCTTCAACCTGATTTGTGTGCCCACAAAGTTTTCAGGGTAGTCAAGCTACAATGGCTATTTACATACCCTCCAACATATCTCCAATGAAAATAGGGACATCCCATTCCATAATGATAATTTTACTATTTACACCCCGCAAATCTTACTGGGTTGCCCCAACCACTCTGGGCAGCTTCCAACACATAATAATAATAATAATAATAATAATAATAATAATAATAATAATAATAATAAAACTTCCCTATACAGGATTGCCTTCAGATAGCTAGGGGGGTTGGATAATTTCACACCCTCCAACATTTCTCCTGTGAAAATAGGGATGTCCTAAAGAAAAGTGGGACATTCTGAGATTAAATCAGAAACTGGGATGCCTTCTCTAAATCAGGGATGTCCCTAGAAAATAGGGACACTTGGAGGGTCTGTATTTATTGAGCATTCATCCTGACTCGCTTGCAGGGAAGTTGAATGAACTTGCATGCAGCAATTATATAAGATTTATTATATGGTTTAAAACGAGCGTACTCTATTAATACAACATAAAATTAAGTAAAATGTAAGTAAGCAAAATTGAAGACTTAGTGATTTAAAAGAGAGAGAAATGGATTGTGTAGACCTAGCAGGTTAAAACGATTGGCGTATTTTGTAGGCTGTCGCGCAAAATTTTGTGACTGATGCTGCAATCTCTGACTTTCCATCTTCTAGAAGCAAACTGGACAATGCCAATGCTATTTTTCTAGAAAAAGAGGTGCTGGAGCTCAACATGAACTGGCTGGGCCACGCTTCAGGAAAAGCCTCCTTAAACAAGCCTTAAGCGACCATCTTGCAGCTTACAAAACACCCTGACTCCTCAAATGCCACCATTCCCTACCGCCTAGTGAAATCTTTCTCTTCACCTGATCCTGGAGATCTCTCGCCTGGCTTACAACTCATTATGCGTGGGGGATCAAATTGTCCTGTAAAGTTGACGAAAATGACAAATTTTTATATATATCGGCTCTCCCGCCCCAAGATTCCAAATCACCGTGCAAAGCTCCTTGGCTAATCCAATCCGATTTAAAGCTAATCCCTTGCCGGCCTAGTATAGTTGAGTGAAGGTATTTGAGAGATTTATATGGACACCATTAGCCTCTCGGGGGCCTTGCTTCTTCGCATACCTCCGAAACACAATCTGATGGAGGAAGGTGAGACCCAGAGGCCTCTTTCCCGTAGCAATGGCTTTTCGTTCCATCTCCTGAGCTGTGTGAAATTGAGGAGGGCGAGGAAAGCGGGGAGCCCTGGCACTGAAATGAGCCTCTTGAATCATGGAAGGGTAGAATTGTTGGGTTGGAAGGAACCCAAGAGTCCTCTAACCCCCTGCAATGCAGAAATCTCAACTAAAGCTTCCCAGAAAGATGGTCGCCCAACCTCTGCTTAAATATCTCAACCAAAGGAGAGCCCACCACCTTCTGAGGCAGTTCATTCCATGGTTGAGCAGCTTTTTACGATTAGACAAATTCAAGGACAAGAGGGCTATTGATGGCTATGAGCCACAATGGCGTCTGCAATGGAAGGCAGCAGTGCTCTTGAATGCCAGTTGCCAGAAATGAGTTGTGGGGAGTGCTCAAATCCTGCTTGCAGGTTTCCTAGATTGGCCACTGTGAGAACAGGATGCAGGGCTACATGGGCCTTTGGCCTCACCCTGCTCTTACAGACCCTCTAAGTGTCCCTGTTTTCCAGGGATATTCCTGAATTTAGAAGAGCTGTCCCGGCTTCTGATTGGATCCCAGAATGTCTCGCTTTTCCTTAGGACATCCCTTTCTTCATCAGAGAAATGTTGGTTTATGTCATGTTGTAACTAAATTTTCCAATAAATATTTTTTTAAAGAGAGAAATGTTGGAGGATATGGTAGGACATCCCTATTTCCATCAGAGTATGGAGTTATGCAACGCCCGAACCAAGGAGATACGTAATTGTCCAACCTTTAGAAGACATCTAAAAGCATTCTGTTTTTAGATATGTTGAGTGGCTGGGGCAACCCAGTCAGATGGGCAGAGTATTCTTCTTCTTCTTCTTCTTCTTCTTCTTCTTCTTCTTCTTCTTCTTCTTCTTCTTCTTCTTCTTCTTCAGGACATTCCTATTTTCTTTGGAGAAATGTTGGAGGGTATGCTCTAATGTACAGAAGGCTTACAGTGTCTGCATTGTGCAGGTGCCAACCCACCAACCCACGCCTGCCTTTGCTTGCTGTCTCTTGCTCCTTAACTGCGGCATAGCGATGCGGTTATGGAATCCTGAAAAGGTTCACCTGATCCCTGAGATTAATGCCACCTGGACAGGCTCCAAAGAAGAGGAGCCAGCCCCAGACCAAATGCAAGCAGGGCAATGTACACGGAAGGCCTGGCTCCGTTGTGCGGCTCCAGTTGGAAACCCAAAGTTTGAAAAGCTCCAGTTGCAAGAAAGCAGGTCACCTCTAATGGGCCACCAGCCTCTTTGTTGGTTTTCATTTCCATTTTGTGTGACTCCTTGTGACCTCGGGATGCATCTAGCAGCCACACCAGGAATGGGTGTTGTGTTTGGCCGGGTCATGTTTATTAATACAAGCTCTATTTTAAGCGTGGCTTTTGTAAGAACGTTGGGTAGTTTGGCATAACAACCTCCCTGTCCTTTATTCGTGCATGTTGTTGGACAAGACATTAATCGCCCTGTTACTGTTAACAGGGTGGGCCTTTTCAAAGGAGAGAGAGAGAGCTGACAGCCATTTCTAGTAAGAATCTAAGAAGAATTTGCCGATTCACACCAATGGTCCTGTTCTCACAGATGCCTGTGGGAAACCAGAAAGCCCTCTCACCTCCTGTGGTTTCCGGAAACTGATTTTCAGAAGCATTGCTGCCTCCAACTGTGGAGGCAGAGGATAGCTATTGCATACCCTCTAACACTCCTTAGATGAAAATAAGGACATTTCTCACTTCTCCCCTCACAAGTGACCCTCCTCAACCCCCCATTTTTGTGCCTCCTCTGCAGAGCATTTCCTATCAGGAGAAGGGCGAGTGCCGCCACCGCCACCCCAATGGGACACAGCACATGAGCCCTCCACTGTCCTGAGAAAACCTCTTAATCCCTATTCTGTTCTACAGTGGTACCTCTGGTTGCGAATGGGATCTGTTTCAGAGGCCCATTCGCAACCTGAAAAGAACACAACCCGCGCCTGTGCATCTGCGCGGGTCGCAATTCGCTGCTTCTGCACATGCGCGTGACGTCATTTTGTGTGTCTGCGCATGCACAAGCTGCGAAACCCAGAGGTAACCCTTTCCAGCACTTCCGAGTCACCATGGGACACAACCTGAAAACGTGCAACCTAAAGCAAACGTAACATGATGTATGACTCTATTCTATTCTATTCTATTCTATTCTATTCTATTCTATTCTATTCTATTCTATTCTATTCTATTCTATTCTATTCTATTCTATTCTATTCTATTCTAGATTTACAGAAAGAAAAACACACGCCAATAAATAAATTTTAGAAAGGGGCAAGATTAGACTCCTTGTGCTCTGCTCTGCTCCCCATATCTTTCCACCCTGGGCAGCCCTGCTCTCTACCTGCCCACAGATCTGGTGCCTCACGTGGGCTGGAACCACAGAAGCCACAGCCTCTCCTCCTCTTTGCCCGTTTTCCAGCAGCTGCTACAAGCTGCCCAAGGGAGAAGGATGGTGGTAGTGGCCATGGGAAGGCCATGGGGAGGCAACAGGATGCTCCCTCGCAGCCGCGGCCACTGTCATCACTCGGGACAAGCACTGACTCATCCTCCTCCCCACGTTCGGCGGTGGCAGCCCTGGTGGGGGAAATAGGGACATTCCAAGTCCGGACTGGGCAGCAGCGACTCTTTCCAAAGGACTAGGAGCTGTGATGGTCTCCTGTGGCCTTTAGCCTGAATTTGGGCCTCACACAGAATGCTGCTAATCTTATGGAGAGCGCTTGAGTGCTGCATCAGAGCTTGCCACATCGGATCCGTGAGGCCGTTGCTGCTCTTTTGAGAGCTGGCACATGCAGCGCGCCAAAGCGTTCTCAGCTGGGGGCTCTTGGTATCGCTGCAATGCAGTTAGCGATAATCCTCCCTTGGCAGGATAGTGTGCGGGCTGCTACCCAGCATGCCTTGCAGAGCAATTTTGCTTTTATAAATAGAAGGTAGGAGAGTGCAGAAATGGAGAGAGGAGATCATGGGACATTTATGCCATGCAAAGGAGAGGTTTTGGTATTTATTTTAATTCAGTTCAATTTATGAATCACATCCTATAAAACACCTCAGAGCAATGTAGCAAAGAAAGCATCCATTTGATTTATAAAAGCATATAGAAACATTTCATTTCATTTATTTTTTTAAAAAAACATTGTAACAATTAAAAAACAATTAAGATTTTGTATGAAAATACGATGGGCAATTCCTGTGTTGTAGGGGGTTAAAGTAGATGGCCCTTCCAACTCTACAATTCTGTAATTCACATAGGCAAAGAGACTGAGAGCAATTTCCTATATAAAAATGTTGTAAAACAATTTCATCTGTAAAAAAAAAAAAAAAACAAATCCAATACACATCCAGAATGGGATAAAAATGTCCACTGAAATGGCTTGTTGAAAAAGGAAGGTTTTGAACAGTCTATGAGAAGACATGGTGATTGTCTGAAATGCAACAGGAAGTAGTTCCCAAGGGCAGGGGCCACCACACTAAAGTCCCAGTTCCTGCATCATAGGGAACAGACCTCCGGATGAGATGGTCTCTCCTGCAGAACACAGTGATAGGCTGAGTGTGGAACAGACAATATTTTAGATCTCCGGTTCCCAAACTTTTCCCCTCCGTGGGCTGCTTGAAAATTGCTGAGAGTCTTGGAGGACCACCTTAATGGTTTTCCTGGAGGATTCTGCCTGAGTCCCCTCCTACTCTACAATTCCAAGATCCTTTTATTTATTGTGCTGTATTTTATTACATTACTTTTCAATTGCCATAGAAGCAAAATGGTAGATGTCCTTCACATATAAGGCTGAGGACCACCTGAATGAAGCTCGTGGCCCACTGGTGACCCACAGGGACCCCCTGTTTTAGATGACATGGCAGGGATTGTAGCCTTTGGCTTTCCTGCCACTGGTCTGATTTGACTTGTCTCTTTGGTTCGCCAGAGAAACAAACATTTTCTGAGGTTCCCCAGAAGCACAAATCGGGAGTATATTGGTAATGGCACTTTGAAAGAGTGCTTGTCCAAGCCTAATTCTCTGCCCTTTGGGTATGAAAATAATGTGTTTTAAAGTAGGGTTGTGGTTTTTTCTTGATTTTCTTGTCTTATCCTTTTGTAAACCCCCTTGAGGTGTCCCCCCCCTTTTTTAAAAAAATCAAGTACTGTATGAATTTTATGAAAACAAACAAAACAACACTGTGTTACCTAGTTACTATGAGGAAGCACGTAATGTAACCTCTTTACCTGGTGGGGAAGTTCATGCAGGATAGTGGCAGAGCAGTGACAGTAGAAACTGTTTGCTCTAACACCTGATGGAGAAAAGGAATGTTTCATTTTTCTTTCTTTCTTTTCTCTCTTTCTTTCAAAAGGAGGGGGGCGGGTTTAGGGGGGGTTGGAGATGCAAAGGAAAAACAGCCATCACTCAGTTCCACTGTCACATTAAGCAGCCTGAAATCTGCTTTCAGGTAAGAGGCCTGGGTTCAGCTGAGGGTCACAGGTAAAAGTGCTCTCATTACAAAAATAAAGGATTCTTGTAACCCACAGAGCTTCCAGCTCGTGACTCCTAAAAAAACCCTGTCCTTTTCTTCTAAAATCCTTGGAGTTCGGGGAAAGTGTGTCAGATAGGCAGTACCAGATTTACATACAGTCAAACCTCGGGTTACAGATGCTTTGGGTTGAGCGATTTTGGGTTGTGCACCGCGCCAAACCCGGAAGTACCAGAATGGGTTACTTCTGGGTTTCGGCACTTGCACATGTGCAGAAGTGCCGAATTGCGCCCCTTGCGTGCGCAGGCGTGCAGGTTGCAGGTTGCATATGCTGTGGATTGCAAATGTGCACGGATCACGTTCACAACCTGAGCATCCACTGTATAAGCTAAACAAGCTGTAGTTTAGGGCCCCACTCTCTTGGGGGCCCCAAAAAATATTAAGGGGGGGGGAGGTGGATGTACATTTCCAAAATATAAGATAAAAAACAAATAAAATAAAACCTACATACAGCAACCGTGTTTAGTTTTGTGTAGGCTCCTATTTGTTATGTGCAAATGCCTTTAGATAACTATTAGGTCCATAAATTACCATATAGCATATATTCAATACAAAAAACAGCGACAATTTGTTGTTGACAAAGGACAACTGGACATATAAAGGGCCCCATTACCTTCAGTAGCTTAGGGCCTCATCAAACCTAAATCTGGCCCTGCAGATAGGGATCCCCCAATTTTGTAATCCCTGCAATCTTCTCCCCATAGGGAGACTATGGGGAACATGTAGTGCACAGCTCGTCTGATTTTCTAAGCAAATATTCAAGAATGAGCAAACAAGGGCATGGCAAGGGTCCCAAATTGAAACCCTGGTGTCTTCAAGGGAGGCTCGCTGGACCAATTGGTGTGACCCAGTTTAAAACAGCTTCCTAAAGCATCCAGTCCTCAGGATTACAGAGAAAGCGTGTTCTCCAATAAATGAGAGCACGTGTTGCGGTGTGGGCCACCAGGCCAGGCCTCTTGTTGCCAGGCAGGTTAATAGTTGTTGCCTGGCATCATGATTGGTTAACCGGGTTGCTGGGGCAAATTGTATGTTGCAAATTGGGTGGGTAGGACCATAGTCTTTAAATATTGGTGCACTCTGGTTTCTCTTTCTCTTTGCAGAGTGCATCGGATCGCCCGCCCGCCCGCCCTCTTTCCGGTTGACCTTGCTTTGCCTGTCATGGGGTCGTCTGCTTTGGAGCAGGGGCCTAGTAGGAATTTTGCCATTTGGTGATTGGCTGTGCCATTTGGTTTTTGCCTACTACTCAGCAATTCGTCACAACTTGTAAGGTTGCGGTTAGGCATTGGTTATAATATGCTGGTGGTGGAGGGGTCAGGCTGGGCCTGCCCCTCCTATTGCGCTGAAGGGAATTCCGTTAAAGGAATCCTGGGGCTTGCCATGATTTCGTCCAATCCCTGTTATGGGACCAGGGCCGCCCAATCCCTGTTATGGGAATCCTTGTTATAGGACCGGGCAGGCAAGCTTTCGGGGAGCTGCTGGGGTGAGCGGCGTGGGTCCGACGCTTAGCTCAAATGACCCCCAGGTTTGACTTTCTCTTCTACTGGCTACCGATCAGACCTCGGGATGCCAGTTCTGTCCCAGGCGGGGGGACAGGTAGTCATAACCAATGTCTAAACAACCACTCACTGATTTTGTATTTTAATAAAGTTGTGGCCAAAATAGTGCCCAAAAACCAAAACTAAAATTACGTGTTATGTGTGAAGTTATTTGAGGGGTGGCCTGGGGACCTACACACGCAAAATCCTAAATGTGCAACAACAACAAATGCCTGTATTAAGGGTTTAGCACTCATTTCCATATTATTTGAAAATGGAAGCAAATAACACGGTAATGAACAGTCAATTTGCTCTATATTCCCCTATAGGACTGGTTTTTACATCAAATATAACGTGAAACTTAACTGTCAGGGGAAAGGAAAGAAAATGGAGTAAACTGCCATCTGAATGCCACACACCTGAAAGTCGGGGGTTTTGCCAGGGAGGGCAGAACACAGGAGGTACAGTAGATGAATGAAATGGAGTATCCTGAAAAGGGGAATAGATGGCTGAATGTCCCTTTAGAAAGGCTTAGTGGAAGAATATCTGTTTTTTCTAGGTAGGGCTGGTTATGTCCGCTGTCTAAAATCCTGGAGATGGGCTTTGGTGTTGATACAAAAAAGCCAGGAAGGAAAGAGTTCTTCAGCAGAACTCTTCACCCCAGCAGTCCTTGACACGAGCGCAGAGGGAAGTAGTCTGAGTCCTTGGGCGATAATGATAGTTTAGGGTGAGGAAGATTTATGGCCAAGTTGCTGGTGTTTTGCAGGTAGATGTGCAAAGCTCTTAAAACATAGCCAGGGGTAGAAATCCACAAAGATGACAGAAAAGTCTTTATAGGAGGGAACACAAAAGGTGGTTTGTTTTTCCAAAGATTATTCTCAGGTAGTAAGCCTGCGCTCTCTCTCTCTCTCTGCCTCCACCCTTCCTCTCATTCCTTGGCACCAAGTCCCAGAAACATCACCAAATTGAACCCTTCACTTCTCTCCTTTTTAATGGGCAAACGGCGGCAGCTGCCAGCAGTGCCTGAACTGCTGCTTCTTCCCCACTGTGAGCAATTCAGAAAACCAGGGGAAATCGTCCGCTCACAATAGTAACAGTGGTTTAATTGGGGCCTTTGGTTCCAGAGCAGCTGAAGATGCTTAAGAGGAAGGTGGCAGAAACGGGCTCCCCTGGCCCCTTGCAGCTTTAAGGCGGTGCAAGGATCTCAACTGAAGCATCCCTGACTTCTGCTAACCCTCAGCCTGACCAGAGTGAGGTCCCTCCTGTGTGTTCACTTTAACAAGGCCTCTCACACTTTGCTTTTGAAAGCATTAGGGTGAATTAGAGTCACTCCTCCTTACCCTCTTCAAAGACTGTACAGTGGTACCTCGGGTTACATACGCTTCAGGTTACATACGCTTCAGGTTACAGACTCCGCTAACCCAAAAATAGTATCTCAGGTTGAGAACTTTGCTTCAGGATGAGAACAGAAATCATGCTCTGGCGGCGCGGCGGCAGCAGGAGGCCCCCTTAGCTAAAGTGGTGCTTCAGGTTAAGAACCGTTTCAGGTTAAGAACGGACCTCCGGAACGAATTAAGCACTTAACCCAAGGTACCACTGTACCTGCTTTTGAGTTGGTATCTGCGATGGTTCATTCATGCATGTTAGTCAACAAGTGATGAACATGGTTGTGTGAATCTACAGTGTGTGTGTGTGTGTGTGTGTGTGTGTGTGTGTGTGTGTAGGAACACCCAACTGGCTAGAGTGTGTCAAGTACTTAGTCTGCTTTTTGCTAATTAGAGGATACCCTAATATTATTTTCAAAATAATGGCTCAAGATATTTTGAAAGACATCAGTTATTCCCTGGATTATTAATGGAATGAAGCTGAAACTCGAAACCTTCTTTAATTTCAGAAACTCTGTTGGGATACTTCCACCAGCTTCCATGAAACCTATCAATGGCCACTTCATGACAATCGCTTGAAACCACAAGGCAAATCAGGCACATTTGCAGACTTCTGCACATTTTTTTCCTCCTGAGTATTTCACATCATTCCTGTGGTTGCAAGGATCCACCAGTCTATTATATGACTGGAAACAGTTGTATGTAGAGGAAACAAAGGAATTTCAGCTGCAATTGCTAACATTGTATGCAGTGTTTATCTAGCAGGGTGGAAGAAATAACACAACCTTAAGCCAAACAGAAGACAAAGACGCATTTCAATTCATTGCCAATCCTGCATCGTTTTCTCCCATGCATCTGCCTCCTGGCTGAGCCAAAGATTATCACCGCATTGACCCTAATAATTAAAGAAGGGCTCAGCTCTGTTGGTTAGAGTGTGGTGCTGATAATACCAAGCTTGCAGGTTCGATCCTCATACGGGACAGCTGCAAATTCCTGCATTAAGGGGGGTGAATTAGGTGATCCTCAGGGTCCCTTCCAACTCTGCGATTCTATGATTCTATTATTCCTATGCACAAAATAAGATGCATTGTAAATCAGAGGTGGGCAGACTTCAGGCTTGTTGGAACTGCCTTCTTTCCCTTTCCCCTAGAACTCCAAGATTTGCCAACCAGATCCAGGTGCAAACGACACACGGTTAGAATTAATCAGCAAGGCCTTGCAAGGGCATGTGAAAGGATGATTTCATGTGGAACTTTGTGACCCTGTATCCTCACCTCTGAAAAACCAACCTGAAAAGGCAAAAAATATTATATTTCTTATCACTCTTAATTCAAATGATATATACAGTGGAGGTAGGTCTGTCTTCCCCCAGATGCCTGCTTTCCTATTTAACCCAGTCTAGGGGGCGGCTCTTCCTGCCAGCATCCTCCTCCTCCTTAGTTTCGGTGTTGCCCTTGTAGGTGTTGTCCCTTGTAGCAGGGACAAGGAGGATGGGGACAAAACTAGAATGAGTTGGTTTAGCTCTGGCGCCCCCTACTGCTGGTCTCCCTGCCTTCCACCCTACCAGTCTTGGTGGGCCCCAGCCACCATTGCTTATACCCCTCCCCTTCCTCCCGAAGTCACCCAGGGTGGCATATAATACTCAGTTTATGATTCTCTGTTACAAAGACCAAAATACTATTGTGAGCCTCAACATAGGATTTCACAAGTATTTGATGTTACGTTTTGAAAAATGAAATAAATCATATGTGCAAAAGTTAGGATCTACAGAACAACAAATAAGGCAGAATGATGTGTGGATGCTTCAGTGTAAATCTAGCCCGGAAGCACTATCATAACTTCTGTGACATGTTGCAAAATTCACCTGCAAAGAACATTAGTCTGCAAATTCCACAAAATTAGGTGCATAGCCTAATCCCAGGCACATTTATTTACTTATTTTTATTAAAAAATATTTATTGTTTTCATTTATATACATCACAACAATTATTTAACCATAGTTTTAACATTTTCAACTTCGACTCCCTTCTACCTCTTTCTGCAGTTCCTTACATTTATTTTTGTCCTTTACTGCATTCTCCAAATTGCCCTAACTTACAGTGGAACCTCTGTTTATGACGTAATCAGTTCCGGAGGTCCGTCCGTAAGTCGATCTGGGTCGCTGGTAGAAGCACCGTTGTGCGTAGGCGCGTTCGGCGGCAGCCACTTCTGCACATGCGCAAATCATGTCAAACCCAGTATTTATTTCCAGGTTTGCCGTGGTCGCAACTTTGATCGGGCCCAAGTAGAGGTGGCCGTAAGTAGAGGGTCTACTGTATTCTTAATCCTAGGCACATTTATTTGGAAGTGAATCCCACTGGATTCAATCTGGTCGAGTCTCCAGTAAGTGTATTGTTGCCTTACTGAATATTGTGCTTGGGATATATCGCAGCTAGCCCTGATTGTACAAGATCCCAAATCAGTGCAGTTGATCTGTGCTCCATTTCTGGTTGCTTCCAACCTGAACAAAGGGCTCTTTGATAATGAGTTTTGCTGGGATGGTCTTCTTACGATGCTCTAGAAGCACCTGGGGTGCACCCAAAGGGGACCCTTGATAGTCTATGGCTCTCTGTCACATGTCTCCTGTACAGATTGCATAGTTGCTGCAGGAGACAGCTGTGGAATGCCAGCTTAGCCACAGCATGGCGGCAAAGGCAAGAATAGCAAAAGATTGGAGAGGGAAATTCCAAGACCAGTTGGACATCTGTGGTTTTCGAAAGCAGAGGACATATTGCTATTATGGAAAAACTTGCTCATCTGCTGTAGGTTCAGCTTTCAAATGGCTTGGCAAATGTCTCAGTTGTTTTTTTTTAAAGAATGCAATTGATACATTGTGCAGAGCCTAGATAGAAAGAAGAAGATGGATCTCCTTAATTATAGATCAATAAGCATTTGCTGATTTAAGCTGGGGTGCAAGGGCCACCTTCTCTTCTGGGCCACCTCCTGAGGGCCACATGTCAGTGGTGGACTGTGCCGGATGCTAATATGTTAATTTCACTTTTGTGCAGTAGACTAGTTTCTACACACAAACACACACCCTTTATGTCTTCCATCAATCCATGCAGAGTTCAAGGGAGTTGACTTGGGTGTGTTACCTAGGAAGAGTCCCAAGCGCCATAAAGAAAGGTACGAGGGCTGTATTTGGACCTCAGGCCCATGTTTCCCTGTCTCTGGTTTAGGCAAATGGAAACAGTGGGAGGAAGACTTTCCACAGTAGTGGGCAATGCGAATACTTAGGAAAGGAAGGATTTGCTGGGCACTTAATAGTCATTTGCAGCAACCCCCATTAGTAATAATTGCAACAGCTTCCCAGACTCACCTGGAGCCTGGAGCAAGGAGGGGAAGAGAGCTCAGACAAGCAACGGAGGACCAGAACTGCACCTCTAAGTGGGCATCCCAAGAGAACCACAATTCTTCTTGAAAACACTTTAATGAACTTAATATGAAAATTGTTTAGCGGTGGTTGGCCATATTCATTTCACTGCAACTGATTCTGCAGACAAAGACCACTGTTAATTATTCACTTGGGATAGTAATGTGAAAGCTAGGGAGAGAAAAACAATCTTAAGCATTAAAAAAGAGGAGCAGGATTATTGTACTTTAAAAAAACACACAAGTTCATTTATTTGATTCCGTTTATAAATTACTTTCCTAAAGCAACTCGAAAGTGATTTCGTAGTAAAAACATCACCAATAAAATGAATTAAAAACAATTCCATATATACAAATGATTGAAAGACTGGGTCACTGCAGTGCGCTCTGTGTGCCTGAACTTTTACCTAACATAATGCATTTTCATATGCTATTTATATTAATTTTTATGCACACTTTTCCTGAATATTTGTGTTTTTGTAAACACTGGGTAGATAACTGCATTGCAAAATTTGGAAAAGTGCAGATTTCGAAGGGCAGCTGCGTTTGAAGGGCACACAGTCTAGCCAAGGTTCTGAAAAGAGTCCACTAGAATGAAACCAGTATCCAAGCTAGCATGCCACTGCTAAATCTCAGCTTTGCACTCAGCCTTGCTTGCTAACTCCCTCCACTGCCTGCCCTGCCTATTGTTTCTGTGAGTACTGTGACCACTTATGAATCTTCCAGTCTGCATTTTCCTGTATTGAGTTCTGCCTTCCAAATCTTTGCTGATCAAATTTCGGGTAGGACACAGGCCAGGACTTCTCTCCCTCAGGCATGGAAACCCTGAGCAGAAGGGCTGATCCTGCCCAGTCTTGGATGCTTGATGGGGGGGGGGAATAAGTTGTTGTTTTTTTAATAAGAGACCAGCCAGTCATACATTTCAAGATCGTTAAAGAAATACACAAAGAAAAGAATAATTAGATTCTCCCTTCAAGCCAAGCAGGATGATGTAAAAACAATTAGGGTGGGCGAAAGACATCCCCCCTCCCCCACAACTTTAGATGAGACATACAAATCTTTAGGGAACCTATTTGCATTTTTAAAATAAAATCTCCAGAGGCATTTATGAGTCACAGACCAATCACATCCTGTAAAAGCAACAGCACAGATTTTGCAATTGAGACATAACATTCACTCTCATCCATGCTGTTCCTTCGTTCTACCTCTGAAGACGACTTCAGCTTAGCTATGTGTAGTCAGCTAAGATCCCATTGCTTTTCTTCAACCAGGCATTGGGTTGATTAACATTCTCTATGGCTTTTGAAATGCATTTGTGGGTGGGGGTGTTATTGGTTTGTTTTTGTTTTATTATGTATTTTGTATTCTCGATTTGTATTTTTCTATTGCAAACCACCCTGGGATCTTTGGATGAAAGGCAGTACAGTGGTACCTCAGGATGCGAATGGGATCCGTTCCGGAGCCCCGTTTGCATCCCGAACGGAACGCAAGCTGCGACGGTGCGTCTGCACGTGGGCGGGTCGTGTTTCGCTGCTACCGCACATGCGCGTGACTTCATTTTGAGCGTCTGCGCATGTGCGAGCGGTGAAACCCAGAAGTAACGCACTCCGTTACTTCTGGGTTGCTATGGAGTGCAACTTGAACGCGCTCAACCCAAAGCGCATTCAACTCGAGGTATGACTGTATACAAATTTAATAAATACTTTTTAAAAAAATTAAATTAAATTTGAGTAATTTCTTAATCAGTCTTCATTTATTAATTTCTCAATTAGATCTGCATACATTTCCACACACAAAAAGCAGCACACTATTTCTGAAGCACATGTTGCTGGACTATCCTCACTATAGAGTTAAACCACTATCATGCCGCTTTAGGAGTCGTAACGTCCACCAAAGAATCCTGGGATTTGTAGTTTGCTATGGGGGCTAAGAGTTGTATGAGATGCCCTGTTCCCCTCACAGAGTTATGACTCTTAGAAGAGGGACTGGTTGTTAAGCCACTCAGAGAACTGTAACTCTGTAAGGGAAAGGGACTCTCCTAACAACTCTCAGCACCATTATGCCAATAAAGGCTGAATGAATGAGTGAATCAAAACTCTCAGCACCCTTAGCAATGTCTTAAGGACTGCAGACCAAATGGATTCATGTGGATTCCGACCGGGCCAGGGGTGCTGGATTTAACTCTTTCCTCCTATACAATTTACCTGGTCTAAATTGCTGCTATTTGCCCTGCGTGCTTACCCCAGCAGAGCAAATAGTACTTTTAAGGATCAGGAAAAAGGCATGTGGTGAAAGAGTTGATGCTGTATCGTCCAGCACCATCTGAATTAGACCCTGCCCCTTATGGTGATCACCATCTGAGGCCCTTCTTCATGTGCCTGCTCCACATGAGGTCTGAAGAATGGCAACACAAGAACAGACCTTTTCTGCAGTGGCTCCCTGTTTGTGGAATGCTGTCTTTAGGGAGGCATGCCTGCCAGGGGCGCCATCTCTAGGAGACACTGAGGGCCCGAGAACCCACCAAAAAATTGTTGTTGGTGCTCAGTACCCACACTGCAGTGCCCCGATGCAACTTCTGGTGCCTCATGAAGCACCGGAAGTCAGGTCCAAGGGGTTGTGAGACCTCGGAGATGCTATCCAAGGCCTTGCAAGACCTCGGAGCCTGATTTCCAGTGCCACCAGAAGTCAGGTTCTGAGGCCATGGGGTGCATGATGTCATAATGTCACATCACAATGTGACGTTGTGACATCATGTTGCGCACGCTGGGCACCCATAACCTGGGGCCCAAGTCAGCGCCCCTGTTGCCTGCTACCTTCACTACATATCTTTAGGCAGTAGGGGAAACATTTATCTGGTTGACTAAACAATATATGGCCTTTTAAATGTGTTTGTGGAAAGCGGGGGTTTATGGTTTGTTTGTTTGTTTGTTTGTTTGTTTTTGTCATGTATTTCTGTGCTTTCATACTGTAAACTGTTCTGTGATCCTCAGATGAAGGGCAATATATAAATTTAATAAATAATAAAAATAATCAGTACTATTTTTCTAGAAAAAAAGGTGCCGGAACTTACCATGAACGCCTCCCCTGTTCTCTTAGAATGACAATGGCGCCCACCTGAGAGGTGCCAGAACTGAGTTCCAGAGAGTTCCAACTGAAAAAAGCCTGGATAAAAATAACAGCACCACCAGCAGCAGCAGCAACAACAACATGCAAAATGGAAAATGGTGTTATGCTGGGTGAAATTGCATACAAAATTGAGTATGATAGCAGAAGGTTGCATGGAAATGCTGGTGGTTTTTCACGAGAACTTTGAAAATAAATACATCACAAACTGATGTGGAAATATGGAGAGCTGGACTTAAGAGTGTAAAAATGGAAACAAAAATTGACAGATTCACCCATCCTTAGGGAATGAGGATGAACGCCTTGGGTTGGGGCCAATGTGCTTATCCACATGTACAGAGATAGATTAGCATCAGCATCAGCTCAAGAGAGAGATATCCACAGGGTGGCCACCTGTCCAGCTTTAAACCACCCAGGCTGACTCCAGAAAGGGTTGTGAAACCAAATGCTAAGCAAGTAGCATTTAAATCCTTTTAGGAAAATCTTGCAAAACATCAAATGCTGTCTTCAAAGTGGTATTTTAAAAGGTATCCTGTGTCATCATAAAACTGTTGCCTTGAAAGCACCCTTGCACAAAGAGAAAGAGAGATAGAGAGAAGGAGAGACAGACAGAGAGAGAGAGAGAGAGAGAGAGAGAGAGAGGCTGCCATATCCTCTCAGTCCCTTTCAGAAGTTTATTTGTAGAGGCTCACAAAGAAATATCTTTGCAGGAGCTACATTATTCCCCATAGCGACTACTGAGAGATCATGGATAATTGCAAATTCAGTGAGTTTTGCACCCAAAGTTTGTTGACAACTTTTTGGGGATGGTGGGCTCACACACACACACACACACACACACACACACACACACAACACCCCCAACCTGTCATTTCAGGCCATGCCATGCCATTACTGTTTGAAAGGGGCATTTGATAATAGTTAATGAGGAGATCGAAAATTAATTGCTTGGAAAGTATTGTCATTGATTTATTAACAACATTTCTGTTCTACCGACAAACGAGCATTCTTCGGGCAGTGAAAAATTCAGATTAAAACCCATTGTGTGTGTGTGTGTGTGTGTGTGTGTGTGTGTGTGTGTGGTTACAAGCAAAACCAAATAACCACAGTTAAGAAGTAGAGCAGCCAACAGGGAAAGAAGTGGTTAAGATTCTTTCAGCAACGTTGTTAGCCCTGAGCACCCAAGAGAAAACTGCTGTTCACATTCCCAAGTTGTAGTTAATGAATTGATTCATTAATCAGATCTGGTTAAGTGATTAATGCTTTAAGCGCTAGTAATCAGGCACTGATTCAACAAGATATTCAAATATAGAATTAATTCAGGATGCACCAATCCAGCTCCACCATAGTGGAGTTTGTGGAACATTCTGCTGTCTTTATTACGGTAATTTATTATTCCTTTACTTCAGACATTTATAACCCACCTTTGAGGATAACGAAACCCTCCCAGGTCACTCGTAAAAATTAAGAAACTGTTGTTGGTTTTTTGTAATATTGAAAAGCACAATTTAAACCAATCAGCTTGAAGCACCTACAAGATTCCTGGAAGGAGGGGGAAACAGCAGCGCCAAACCTACCAACTTCCATGGAAAGTTAATACAATAAAATGCTGAGCAAAAGTCTCAAGGGCCAGAAAAGAAAGCGGGGGGGGGGGGGCACTTTTAGCCGCTAGGCTTAAGACCTGGTCTACCACACAGGAAAATCAAAAAACAAGAAAGGTTTAACCAGTTGGTGGGGAGGGGACCAAATGATGATTTGATTTACCATGTGGTAAATTTGTGGTAAATTTTGTGGTAAAATTGTGGTTTAAAAAAAAATGTGGTAAAAAAACCAAATTTGATTATCACGTGGCAAACTCTGGAAGGTCCAGAAACCAAGCCTGATGAGGAATGGGTGAGGGAGTTGGGTATGTTTAACCTGGAGAAGAGAAGACTGAGAGGCGTTGTGACAGATGTTTTCAGTTACACAAAGAGTTGTCATGTGGAGGATGGAGCAAGCTTGCTTTTTGCTGCTCCAGAGGGTAGGACCCAAACCAATGGGTTCAAATACAGTGGTACCTCGGGTTACATACGCTTCAGGATCAGAACAGAAATCTTGCTCCGGCGGCGCGGCAGCAACAGGAGACCCCATTAGCTAAAGTGGTGCTTCAGGTTAAGAATAGTTTCAGGTTAAGAACAGAGCTCCGGAACGAATTAAGTACTTAACCCGAGGTACCACTGTAACAAGAAAAGAGATTCCAGCTCAACATTGGGGGGGGGACATACAGATGGCCAGAGCTGTTGACAGTGGAACGGACTCCCTCAGAAAGTGATGGACTCTCTCCTTTGTTGGAGATTTTTAAAGAGAGATTGGATGGTCATCTGTCAGGACTGTGATTCCTGCATTGCAGGGGGTGGACTTGAAGACCCTTGGGGACTGTTCCAACTGTACAATTCAATGATTCGGACCATAAAGAAGGCGGATCGCCGAAGAATTGATGCTTTTGAATTATGGTGCTGGAGGAGACTCTTGAGAGTCCCATGGACTGCAAGAAGATCAAACCTCTCCATTCTGAAGGAAATGCTCACTGGAAGGACAGATCGTGAAGCTGAGGCTCCAATCCTTTGGCCACCTCATGAGAAGAGAAGACTCCCTGGAAAAGACCCTGATGTTGGGAAAGATGGAGGGCACAAGGAGAAGGGGACGTCAGAGGACAAGATGGTTGGACAGTGTTCTCGAAGCTACCAGCATGAGTTTGACCAAACTGCGGGAGGCAGGGGAAGACAGGAGTGCCTGGCGTGCTCTGGTCCAGGGGGTCACGAAGAGTCGGACATGACTAAACAACTAAACAACAACAACAACAAAGGTATTCCACAATCTGGATGTGGCCATGGAGAATCTCTCACTCTCTCTCTCCCTCTCTCTCTTTTCCCCACCTCCTGGAGGTTTTTCATTTTCTGGGTGAAACTCCAGCTTGTGTTGCAAAAAGGGAAAAAACAGAGTTTGCTTTCCAACCCCCCTTGTAGCCTTGCCATAACACCCAGCAATTAATCAACACCCAGAAGACACAGGAACATCGCTGGGTACTCCGCATGCCTTGGGCGCAATTCATTGTCACTCAATTTTTATCCGAGCTCAGTGCAGAAAACCCAGCCTGGGTGGGGCTTCCCTTTTCACCCCTTTGATTGTTCATCTGGAATCTCCTCATGGGGCTGGAAATGAAACACATTAACTTGAGCAACGTGCTCCACGTAGGTAACTGAGCGCTGCGAAGGTTCCCCCCGGGGCAGTTTCCACCAGGTGGGGAAAGAGATTGTCTCTCAGCAGCGCTGGCCCTTGCTTCGACAAGCACGCAGGACATACCTCAGTCATTTATTTATTTTTAATCTTGTGATTTAATGCAACAGAACGTTGCCATGATGTTCCCCACCTCTTAAGCCCTGTGCACTGGAGGGATCTTCGTTCTTCAGCCCGAGACAGATTTGTCCCTGGGTTGTTCCCCCCCCCCGGGCTACTCGCAGAGAAGGCGTCTCGGGTGTGCCTGCCCCAAAATGTTTTTCACACTGAAAAAAATATGAAGTGGGAACGGGGCAGGAATAGGTGGGGTGCATCCGATGCTGTGTATATGGAGCTCTGTTTGCACAATGGGACTTAGAACTGGAAAGTCGGGAGGGTCATCTAGTCCAGCCCCCTGAAATGCAGGGCCCACCCAACTTCTCATTAAACACCTCCACTGCTTTCCAATTTCCCCTTCTTCTCCACACGTGTCTCCAGAATCTCCTCTAGAGGCAGAAGCAGAGGAACCTGCCCCCACCCCCAAGTTGATGAGCATTGCCATTCAAATGGTGTGCATGTGCTGCGTCATATGATTGATTTTGTGGGGTGGGGCTTACCTGGGTCTCCCCGATATTTTATTCCAGTTGATACTCCTAATGGGCTCACCCAGCCTGCCCTTCTTACGTGATCCTTTGTGTTGAGCATGTGTCTGAACGATGAGATAGGACCATGTAGATGTTAGAATTCCTGCTCCATGATTGCAGTCATGGGATTGTTGTCTTTCACATGACGGTATATGTTTTGACTCCACAAACTGGGAAGTGATGGAGACAGGATGTTTGTGTTACTGTGTTCCGTGAAGTGGGACTATTGTCCTTTGCTCTTTCTCTTTGCTGTCTGATGCTAGAGAGAGAGGGAGCTATGTTGCAGTGCTCCGTGTGTGTTTATATGTAAATAAAGTAGATTAGCCAAAATGCTGAGTTGCTGAGGTCTGCCACGCGAATTGCTCAGACTCTGCAGATCCCTAAGTGTGCCGGTGTCTGTTGGCATTGGGCAGAAGAAAGATTTTGAAGCTCCCGAACGATCGACCAGGAGGGAGGGAACATGCCAGTCGGGCATGTGTCTCTGCCAGGGTCCTACTCGAGTGTAAGCTGATCTCCTGACAGTAGGGACTCTCTTCGGTACGTGTCTCTCTCTTGAATAGGAACCCTCTCCTTTGCTGCTGCTTAATGTGCAGAACAGCTGCAGGATTGACTGGTGGCTGAAGCATTTGCATCCCTCTATTTCTTTCATCACCAGAATTTTCAGCTCTTCAAGGATGGGGGCAACGGAAACTCAGGGCAGCTCACACAGCTGTAGCTTTTCATCTTCGCCACAACCCTGTGAGGTAGGCTCGGCTGCCCAAGATTGGAGGACACTTTGCATCTCAGTCTCTCCGCCACCTGAGTCTGAGACTCTTGCCCCACGGTAGCAAATGAGGTACCACCCAGATGCTGTGGACTACAACTCCCATCATCCTGGTCATTGTGACTGTGTCGAGATTGTAAAGTGTCTCAGAAGTGTTAAGAACTAATTCATTCATCCCTTTAAAGATCATCAATATTGCAGGGGTTGAACGAGATGACTCTTGGGGACCCTTCCAACCAGGTGTGCCGAGTTGGGCCCAACATTGGGGGGGGGGCTGTCATGACGTCACACACATGGACCCCCCTCCCATTGGACCATGCCTGCTGAGACGTTCCGACACCTGCTGTGATGCTCTGGCAATTGCGGCGGGGGACTCAGAGGGAGAAAATCACCCTCTAAGCCTCCCCCCCCAGGGGCAGCAGGGGATGGCGGCCCCCTCTATATTGGGAGGGGGCTCAGCCCCCTGCCTCAAAATATTGAGTAGACTGAAGCCCCTTCTGCCCCCTATAGCTGAGATCCCAGCTTTAAACACTACAATTCTAGGGTTCACAGACTCTCCTTCATCTCAACAGATGATGAGTTGGGATACAAAGCTACACAAAGGTACAGATATCACATGTATACAATTACATCAAAAAGACATACATCACAGCAAGCTTAACAACAGGAGCAACTGAAATAACAGAGATGATTATGTATCCCCATCGTTCAGCCTGGACACTGAGATCCAGCTCTGATGGCCTTCTGGTGATTCCCTCACTGCAAGAAGTGAAGTTACAGAGAAGCAGGAAGAGGACCTTCTTGGTGGTGGTGCCCGCCCTGTGAAATGCCCTCCTGTCAGATGTCAAGGAGATAAACAACTGTACAACTTATAGAAGACATCTGAAGGCAGCCCTGTTTAGCAAAGTTTTTATTGTTTGAGGTTTTGCTGTGTTTTTATGTTTTTCTGGAAGCTGAGGCAACCCGGTCAGATGGGCGGCATCTAAATAAATCATCATCTCCCGCTTCTGCTAAAAGCAGCAGTCCTGAGAAAGAATAACAGAATAACCCTAGAATATGCCTGTTGTGCTAGGCAGTAATTGAAAAGGATGGTCGTCTTCATTAGCAGTGGATTCTACTAGGCTTTCATAATGTGTGGATGTTCTTCTAGAGAAAGCACACCCACCTGCACACACACACACACACACACACACACACACACACACTTACTTTCTCACTCTGCCTGGCTTGCTCTGTCTCATTGAAACCTTGAGGGTTTGTTGTAGAGCCCGTTGCTATAAACACCCCAGGTATTTGCATAAGTATGTGACATTGTAAAGTTCCTGAAAGATTTTATCAGGTTGATTTTGGCTTGGTGCCCCATATTCACACTGAGCTGCCAGGGAGCAAGGCAGAAAGTCTGTAAGCATGTGAACATTTTCAACTTCCTAAACTCCATCAGAGTAAAAAGGAATGGGATTACTTTAACCAAACAATCAAACACAACCGCATTTCACCTGACCATCTGTGCATTGCACTATCTGGGCAAAGCACGATGGGAAATCACAAACAACCTGGTGCTGCTTGCTTTACTTTTTTGGTCTCCAGGTGAACTTTTGCAAAGCTTTTGCTTAGTTTGCGCAGGATCTCCATCTGAAAGGTGATTTTATGGCAGCTTGTTCAGCGATGTCAGCTCCAGAAAATGCGACTTCTACGAGGAACCACCAGCTGCACCATATTTAATAGTCTGGTCTAAAAGGGCCTGGACCACAGACGTTGCCATATGAAAAGAGAGTAAATGAATAGACATACCCCTCCCTTCAAAAACAGTTGAGAAACAGGTTTGATTCATGGAACACTCGACTACTAAGGCCCCATCTGCACTTCACATTTAAAGCGGTGTTATCCCACTTTAAACAGTCTTGGCTTCTTCCAAAGAATCTTGGGAACTGTAGTTTGTTAAAGACGCCACGGTTTGCTGTTAAAGGTGCTGCAAATTTGTAACTGTGTTTCTTTTTAATTTTCCTAAGAAATAAAGCAAATCAGTAAATTGTTAAAACAGCAGCAGTTTAATGCAGTATAAAAGAGACAGCATTTAACCAGAGGTGATAATTCAATAGCTAGTGCAGCATAGTGGAATAAGACATGACACAAAAGGAAACGGGAATTGGGAGGGAAAGGACATTCAGGCATCATGGGTTGGTTACAGAAGTCTTGTAAAAATGAGCTGGAATTGAAAGAGGGGCAGGAGCCCAAAGCTACTGGTCTTTCAACAGAACTGATGCAGATGGGATCTCTCTCAGGATATTTCTCTCTGTGCCTCTATCTGGCTCCCACTCTCCACTAGAAAGAGTGATGTGGCCAGGCAAACTTCTCTGAGGAATCATAGAACCATAGAAAATGGCTCCATAGCTATTTTCAAGCCTACTTTAAGCTTAGCTGGTGGCAAGTCCCGGAATGCTCACAAACATTCTAGCTGCTCCTGAACTTTTTTTCTGGAAGGATAGCCGGCAATACAGCTTCACTGAGAGAAAGAAAGATTCTGTTTGGATGGGAAACAAAAGTCCCTTGAGGCCAAAGGGAGACAAAGACAGGAAGCTGAAAATTAACTGTGGAGCTGCACGATCATAAAATGTCAGAGTTGGTGGGGAAGTTGTAGGAGCCTGTGACACAGAGAGCAAAGAAGAGGGAGCAGAGAGGGCAATGGAGGGGCTTGAGGAAAAGGGGGCAGAGGCATAAGAGGGGGTCAGAGTGGAAGAGAGGAGAAACTGATAAGGAATGGGACCAGGGATGGGAGGAAATTGGATTCAGTTTGCATTCAAACTCAAACTGACCAAATCCAAACTCTCTGAATTTTGCAAAGCAATTCTTCAGACAAGTAAGGAGTACAAAACTGCATATGCTTAGAAATGCATATATCAAGGGGAATTTGCTATGGGGGGAAAAAGAACATTGAGCCAAATTGCATACAGAGATGTGTATATTAGGAAAAAGTTCACACTAAAATGCTAGTGAATCTTCATGAGGAATTTCCTTTTTTAAGCAAGCTGACGTGGAAATGTGGGGAATTTAAAACCCGAGAAATGAGAAACTGAAAGAAAATGAAATGAATGAATTTGCCGGCAGGAGAAATTTGAATTCAGGAGGGCTGAGGGCCAGGATGGAATTTGTGCTGTTGATAGAAAGGGTGAGGACAGGCAAAGGAGTTTGGGTTGGACTGTGAGCCAAAGGGACATGGAGGTGGAAAAGATTTTTGGGAGGTGGTGAGTGGGGAATGTTGATTTGAGCTGCTCCATCCCAGCTTCTGGCCACGGGCGTCTGGCTGGTTATGAATCACCTAGGACCCACCAGGATGAAATTATAAATCAGGATTGACATGCCATTAAGTGGAACTCATAAATCTCAGTGAGAACATGCGCCAGGCATCGAGTATTGAAACTTTTAATTAACGTAAACTAATATTCGGGGATTAGCTGCAGCATGTAAATTGAGTGGCAGATTACAGCTAATAAACTCAGGGATATGCAACACCATTGGACATTGCAACTGAAATGTTCTGTTCCAGGCTCCGCAAGATCAGTTGCAAAGTTTACTGCACAGAAGCGGATTTAGGGCAGCAAGACTGGTTCCACTGCACTGGGTGCCAAGCCTAAGGGGCGCTGTAGGGCATCACAAGTATGGCATAGAGAATTGAGCAGAACAATGATTAAATGGGCACAAGATGTTGGACATAACATTATGTTTGCTGACTGGGAACAGTTGTGGACCACAGGTATGAAATTTACGGCATGTAATGCCCTAAGAGAGAATATTATGAAAATGACCCCAGTCAAGCTAGCAAAAATTTATCATTTGCCCGATAATAAATGTTGGAAATGTAAAGAAACTGAAGGTACATTCTTTCACCTTTGGTGGACGTGCCCAAGGATTAAGGCTTTCTGGGAAATGATATATAATGAACTGAAAAAGGTATTTAAATATACCTTCTTGAAGAAACCAGAGGCTTTTCTCCTGGGCATTATCAGCCAATTGGTGCCAAAGAAGGACAGAACTTTTTTTATGTATGCTACAACAGCAGCAAGAATACTCATTGCAAAGTATTGGAAGACACAAGATTTACCCACTCTGGAAGAATGGCAGATGAAGGTGACTGATTACATGGAATTGGCAGAAATGACTGGCAGAATTCGAGACCAGGGAGAAGAGTCGGTGAAAGAAGACTGGAAGAAATTTAAAGACTATTTACAGAAATATTGTAAAATTAATGAATGCTAGAAGGATGTTGGATAGAAACTAAGTGGTTTCCAACTGTAATGCTTTAAGAGATAAGAAAAAAGGTTTACAAAAGGGTAAAAGCTTAATGGTAAGGATTTGCTGAACTAACAAACTGAAGTGGAATACAAAAAAGGGAGGTATGAGGAGGTCCGGGGAAATAAGTGTAAGGAAGATATGTTATGGAAAATCAATGTGTTTTTTAACTGTTTTTATTTTGTATGTTTCTTTTTATTTTTCATTTTTACTGTTATACTTTAAAAACTTTAATAAATATCTTTCTTTTTTTAAAAAAAGAGAGAGAATTGAGCAGAACAGAAGGCGAGAGGTCGGAGGTGGGCTGAATTTTGTCCTTGCACAGGGCACCACTGAAATTTGAAAGACCAAAGTCCTCCCCTGTATTGCAGCAGGATCAGGTTGTGTGTGAATGCAAACTGCGCAGATCTTTCAATGAAAGAGCACTGGAGCCTCAGAGAGAATTGTCAAGCCACAAGTACTAAATCAATATTTGTGGTTTGGCTGTACTGGGATTCACATATGCATAAATGTATTTCCCTCTTGCGGCTAATTAAATTAATTAAAGTTGCTTAATTCAATCCTATCTCCAGGACAATGGGTTGATGAGCATGGCATGACCTTTCCGACTTCCTTCCTTGAACAACCCCATGAGGCAATCTGGGCGGATCCGCCACATGCTATAAGATCTGTTGGTGAGAACCAGCACAGAGTTAAATCCTTTGTGGACACCAGGTGAACGCCTGCCAGGAGCAGATTCTTTTCAGTAGTCGAAGCTGTGGAATGCTTCCCCCACTCGCATAAACCAAATACAGTGGTACCTCTGGTTATGAACTTAATTCATTCTGGAGGTCCGTTATTAAGCTGAAACTGTTCTTATCCTGAGGCGTGCTTTCGCTAATGGGGCCTCCCACTGCATGTGCGCCTCTGGCACACTATTTCCATGCGCATCCTGGGGCAAAGTTCACAACCAGGAGCAGCTACTTCTGGGTTAGCGGAGCTTGTAACCTAAAGCGTTCGTAACCAGAAGCGTTCGTAACCAGAGGAACCATTGTACAAAGCAACATTCCTATTGCTCTATAACAGGGTTGGGGAAACTTTGGCCCAGGGATCAAATGCAGCCCTCCATCCTCTATATATGGCCCTTGCAATTTGCCCCAGGCTATGCCCCCTCTCTTCTCAGGCCATGGCCCTCTCTGGACCTGCTTCACTCCTGAAAGACTTTGGCCTGCTGCACAAAGGTGATAATGGACATTTCTTGCTTTGCCCATTTTTGCCTCTGGCCCTGGCCACCACTGACATGTGGCCCCTGGAAGGAAATGTGGCCTTCAAGTTGAGAAAGGTTCCTCACACCTTTTATCGAGGGTAGACCTATGCCCAGTGCTATTTTTCTGGAAAAAGAGGTGCCAGAACTCACCATAAACACCTCCCTTGTTCTCTTAGAAGGGCAATGGCACCCACCTGGGAGGTGCCAGAACTCAGTTCCAGTGAGTTCTGCCTGAAAAAAGCCCTGCCTCTGTCCAGCTGTCCAGTTCAGAGGACAGTCCTCTAACTGAAGGGAGGTCTGTCCCAAGTCCAGTCGCCAGGATAAAGAACCCCAAGAGGAGAAACCAGGAGGGGCCTTGAAGTTGTCCATCAACACTTAGAGAGCGAGTGTGGTGTAGTGGTTAAGAGCGGTAGACTCGTAATCTGGTGGACCGGGTTCGATTCCCCGCTCCTCTACATGCAGCTGCTGGGTGACCTTGGACTAGTCGCACTTCTCTGAAGTCTCTCAGCCTCACTCACCTCACAGATGTTTGTTGTGGGGGACGGAGGGAAAGGAGAATGTTAGCAGCTTTGAGACTCCTTAGGGTAGTGATAAAGTGGATATCAAATCCAAACTCTTCTTCTTCTTCTTCTTAGGACCTGGACAGCGGGCACCCGGGCCACCTGGTCACCACCTCTGATGTAGTGCATTTATATTGAAATGATAAAAAACTCTTTCCAATTTTGCATCCATGTGTATAAATTAGCATATGCAGATGTTATGCACACCCACGCCCTCTTTTCCAGTGACTCATTTCCTCTTTGGGGAGGTGACGCATGAAGTGTCAATCCTGCGGTTCTTTAAGTGCAAAGGGAGTGGTATTGTGCTCCTGCTGGGCTGGTTCTTTTTCTAAAATTGTGGTTTGATTATTTCATTACCATGTCAGATGATCTGTGTTAGAAACCATCTCGAAAACATCGGTTAGAAAGCAGTATCTGAAATTTGTTAAGTAAACACAACACTGTGTAGTTTCGTCAGCAAGAGAGGTACAATATAAATTGCTGCGTTGATGGTATTTTCAAAGCAGCTGGATTTAGCAGGATACTTCCCACGGTGCGTTTCAATGTTTCAGGAGGTGTATTGCTCCCCACACAGATCTGATGAGACGCCAGATGCTATATTATTGGCGGCAGGTTGCAGAAATCGGATTACAAAATATAGGTTATGATCTTGCTGCTAATATTTTAATGATTTTTCCCAATGTAGTAGAGGATACCATTCTCAAGATTCCAAAATCTATTGTGTTGTATTTATTAATGTATTGCCAAGTATATTTGAGTATGTCCCGGGGGGGGGGGGTGAGGACAGTTGTTCATGATACAGAAATGGTTATTAAAATGACTTGAACTGGTGGAAATGGATAAACTGACAGATGTTATTCACAGCAGGATCAGAGCAGTCAAAGAACTGCGTAGATAAATGGATGTGATTTACTGTTTATAGCAGTGTTTCCCAACCTTTTTTGGGCAAAGGCACACTTGTTTCATGAAAAAAATCTCGAGGCACACCACCATTACAGCCCCGTGACGTCAGCGCGCAGCGTCACACCGGGAGGGACATGAATTGCTAGCAAATTACATAATCACCTCCTTGAGGGCTGGCTCATCTTCTCCGAAGGCAGAACCCCATTAATTAACAGCACAGACTCACACCATAGCCAAGACGAGGGGGGAAAACCTCAGTCATGCACAGTCATGCACATGTGGGGGCTAAATGAGGACGAAGACCGGGCAGAGAGCAGGGTTCAAATCACCCCACCTGGCCAGGACAATCCCTGGGTGCTCCCTTGGGCCACTCGCCTGACCCACCTCGCAGGGCTGTTGTTGCGAGGATAACACAGGGAGAACCACGCGCGCCCCCGGGAGCTCCTTGGAGGAGAAAGCGGGTGATGAATGCAATGCACGAAATATATAAGAGGCGACCAGGTTTTGCAGGTGAGGGGCCCCCGCCAGCCTCCGCTTCCAACACCCGGCGCAATGACGCCGAACTTTCCCCCCGGGCTCGGCTCGGGGAGCAGCGCTGCTCCCCCCGGCTCCCCTTCGCCCTCCTGGCTCTCTCTGCCGCCCACTGGGGACCCCCCTCACCTGCCAAGTCCGGAGCGCCGGTGGAAGTTGCATGCATGAATGCAGGGCGCCGCGTTGCCATTGCATTGCACTGCACTCCATGCAATGCCTGCACGCATGCATTGCCTTGCACGCCCGCCAAGGGGTCTCCCCGCGGTCCGATGCGTCCCCTCCGGCGCGGATGCAGCATTGCAAAAATACCCCCCCCCCGACGCAGCCCTACCTGGGGGGCAGCCTCCGCCTCCGCCGCTCCGCCTCCGCGGGGATCCCCGGGCTCCATCCTGCCGCCCGATCTCCGCGGGGGCGCAGGCAGGCTGCGCGGGGTCTGCGCGGAAGAGCCCCTGCCCGCCCGGCCACTGCCACTGCGCTCATTCCATGGCCAGGAGAAGAGCGCTTCAAACAAAACGCCCGGCCTGCCAGGCCACGCTGGGAAACGTAGTTCGCGCACCCCGTGCGGGCGCGGAGCCCAAGGGCGAGGGGACTACGGATCCCGGCAGCCCCCGCGCCGGGGACGGAGGGGGAGAGGCTGGGTGCAGGGATGGAGGGACGGGTGGGCGAGCGAGTGAGTGAGTGGCAGCTGCCAAGCCTTGGCCGAGAGCCAGGAAGGGCCTCCCCGGAGGAGGAGGAGGAGGAGGAGGAGGAGGGAGGCGCAGAGCGGGAGGGAGGGAGGGAACCCCAGGGGTCATCTAGTGACGGCGCCCCAATCGAAAATTTGACTTTTTTAAAAAAAATCTTTCGAATTTTTTAATTTTTCCCGCGGCACACCAGGCAACATCTCGCGGCACACTAGTGTGCCGCGGAACAGTGGTTGGGAAACACTGGTTTATAGGAATCAGCATTTTGAACACATCACCATGGATAGATGATAGATAGACAGACAGACAGACAGACAGACAGACAGACAGACAGACAGACAGATAGATAGATAGATAGATATAGATGATAGATATTTCTCTCTCTCTCTCTCTCTCTCTCTCTCTCTCTCTCTCTCTCTCATGTTTTACTGCATTTATTCTTTTAACATGATTTTAGAAGCTTCTAATTGCTTTTTTAATATTTTGTTTATTTTTTAAAAGAAAAAATGCATTGTATCACTGGTGTGTTTACCACCTGGAGCTCCTTTGGTAGGAAGGGTGCAATATAAATTAAATTAATAAAAGTAACTCTCTTACTGTGCTATTTTTGCACTCTCTCTGTTTTGTAATAGCCACCTCCCACACAGCATTGCTCAGGAATTCTAAGAAACTAAATAATCAGTGCAGTTTTGAAATTATTGGTTAAAATCAGTGCTGTTTTGCAAGGCTTGGCCTGCCATCTTGATTCAAATTGGTTCCAGTTGTATCCAAGCATAGATGAAAACCTGCTACCAGCTCTCAGGAACCATGATGCAAAATTTGGTTGTGATATCTTGAGAGGGGTCCAAAATGCACGCAGACAACTTTCCAAAATATATTAAGAGATCTAGCATGGACAAATGAATTTTTTTTTAAAAAAAAAATGTTGAAATATAAAACCTACTAAAAGCATAAATAGGGACTTGTCCATGACCAACTAGTGTACTTTGTGGTTAAGACGTATGCCAACCTGCGTTTCCTGTATTTTTATTTTACTTTTAATGTCCACAAAACTAACACAAGCTTGGTATCATATAAGTATGATTTGGTAATATGGCAAGAATGTTTTGACACAATAGGAGAAGGACTGACTCGGTTTATAGTGCAGCTTGTTCAAAGCTCACCTTGCCCTGGTTCAATGGGCCAGTACATCAAAATGGGAGTTAAATCAGGCTTCCCAAGGTGACAAGGCCAGTCCAAGATATTTTGCTGCCTGCGGGAGAGGACAAGATGGCATCCACTCCCCATTGAATGGACAGAAGCTGACTGAAGTTGAAGCTTGCTTCAACCCTGGTATGTTCCACCTCGCCTGAGGCAGGAGGCTGATTTGTGGGGCTGGGGGACATGACGTGTAACATACGCAACTGTGTCCTCCACACACCACTGCCCCACAATGTGCTACCCAAGGTGTTTGCTTCACCTTGCCTAAGAGTAGGGCCATTTCTGCAAGCTGCGCAGAGACCACCAAGGGGTGAGATAAATCTCCTGCTTTTGCTACTTCCTCACAACAGACAAGAAGGAGTTCAGTTTCACCTTTCTTGGATTTCAGAGGTTCTGCAACAGACCACACAAATGCTGTTTTCTTTTGCCAAACCTGAGGTGGTTTTTATTGTCATCGTCACATTTATATCCTGAAATATACTCAGAGTCGCAAAGTGATTTCATGCTCTTTATTCAGCTCATAGTGGTGAGGAGGAATGAATGAAAGTCCCCTCAAAGTATCTGCTTTATATACATTATTTACACAATGGGCTGCACATGATTGGCTAATTCTGGAATTCTACTGTAAGCCAATCAGGTTGTGGATTCACTTTTATCTGGAGCAGGATTGGGTGGTTCCTGCCAACCAATCATACTGCTGCATTGTTCTAGGACCAATCAGACTGCTTCAGTTTGGATCCTATTCAACTCAGTACATAACATATCCCATCTCCTTTCTTCCCAGGAGCTCAAGATGACATACAAGGCCCTTCCCCTCTCCATTTCATCCTCACAGCAACCCTCCTAGGTGGGTGAGGCTGGGAGATGATGCATACCCTCCAACATTTCTCTGGTGAAAATAGGGATGTCCTATTTCATAATAATAGTAATGATAATAATACTACTTTGATTATTTATACCCTGCCCATCTGACTGGGTTGCCCCAGCCACTCTAGGTGGCTTACAACATATATAAAACCATATACAGTGGTACCTCGGGTTACATACGCTTCAGGTTACATACGCTTCAGGTTACAGACTCCGCTAACCCAGAAATAGTACCTCGGGTTAAGAACTTTGCTTCAGGATGAGAACAGAAATCGTGCAGCGGCAGCACAGTGGCAGCAGAAGGTCCCATTAGCTAAAGTGGTGCTTCAGGTTAAGAACAGGTTCAGCTTAAGAAGAGAACTCCAGAACGAATTAAGTTCTTAATCCGAGGTACCACTGTACTTATCTCCTTGGTTTGAGCATCACCTAATTCCATAGCCTCCAACATTTCTCCAATGAAAATAGGGACATCCTAAGGAAAAGTGTGACATTCTGGGATAAAATCAAATCAGATCCTATAAATCTGAGACTGTCCCTGGAAAATACTTGAAGGTCTGGATGATGACCACCCTAAGCTGGGCTTAATGGCTGAGTGAGGATTTAAACCCTGGTTCCCCAGTTCCTAGCTTGCCACTCTAACCACTACGCCACACAGGCTCTCTACCCTCAAGACATTTCTCCTAGTTCTCCTGCAAAACCCACCCTCAATCTCATTCGATCTTGGCCTGCCTCTGCCCCCTTCTGCATGACACTCCTCTCCCAATCACACCTCATGTTTCTACACCCTTGTTTCATATCAGTGTCTGTTTCTGGTGGAGGGTGAAGAAATGCAGTATGTGAAAACATTATGATGCAAGAAAGTGAAACCACTTTTTACAAGGAGAGGGGAGACAAGAACAGCAGACATGATATTTCGCAGCCACCCCTAGTCTGGTTTGAAATCTCATTTGGCGCTCAACGTAACTGCAGGCTTCTGTGTTCCTTTGGGCTGGGGCCAGAATCCCTGCCATCTTTAGGATCAAGCTCTTATAGGAAGGGAAGCAGGAAGACGGCATCACACAAAAGCAATCAAGCTGACATTTGGCATTTAGTTATCATGCAACCAAGCACATATCACCTGCTAATTAAAAACAAATTACATATAACTTAAGGAGGATTAAACTTCGTATAGAACAGGGTGTCTTCCGAGGGAGCGATTAGTCCACGTTTTGAGCATGGTATGAAACCGAGCAACCTGTACGATAGAAAGGCAATCTAAAAAATCAGCTTGTTCCCACTCCTGTTCTTTTCCATCTGCAAGAGAACAGCTGTATAATTACGACAGGTGAGGCTTGTGACGGGAGCGAAGTCTTGTGCAGCACTCCAACAGGGAGGCTCAGCGCATCTTGAAGGAGGAAGGCAAAGCCTAGGAGAAGGATAAGTTGTCGCAGAAGCATGGCCTCCTCCCTGTTTTGAAGGGAACCACTTCCCTCTGTCACTTGGCCTCCCTGAGTGTGACAGCGGAGAAGAGGACAAAAGGGAAAGGCGATGGGATGATGGCAACTCACAATGGGGCAGAGAGCAGATGGGGAACTGGCGAACTACAGAGATGGAAAAATAGTTTGGAGGAAACTCAAGCAAGAGGTGACATGATAGAAATTTATAACATTGTCAGAAAGTGGGAAGGGGAAGTTTCAGGGGGTTGGACTAGATGACCCTCGGGGTACGTTTCAACTCCTCAATTCTATAAAAAATTTTATATGTAACTGTGAATTTTGAAATATTTTGTTTAAGCTGTTGCTTCAGCTTTTGGTACACCACTTAGCTATATTTTTAATTTATTAAGTGGCATACAAATTAAATAATCCAATCAAAGAATCCAGTCAATCAAAACTGTGTACTAGGAGGTCAACATTGTTTCCATTTTTACAGGAGCAACAGGATAACGAATTGCCCAGGTGACCTCTAAATTCAGCCCCAAAGTCCCAAGATCACATTAGTTCTACAAATTCCAGTAGATGGAATTGGCTGAACAGAACTGTAAAGTTGACTCACTAAACTGCATATTGGGTGTGGGTGATTTTGGGTTCCCTCAGTTTCTTTTTCCCAACCTGATGTTCTGTCCTTTTCATTTTCCCATCAATTTGCAAACTCTGCATTTTTCTCAACAAATCTCCTAAGATTTTGTGGGGGGGGGGGCAAGGTTACCTGATAGAAGTGTTCTTGCAGTCGACTTTCTCCTAATATAATGCAGTTTGTGCATTATTTTAACTAATATATACATGTTTTTAGCATGTGTTTTGGTTGAACTGCATCACAAAGTTCAGAGCCACATTTGGCCCCGGGGACAAGGGTCCCCACCTGCATCCTACGAGTTTGACCCCTGTGCACCATAAGCTCCACCCTCTCGAACATGGGAAATTTCCAACGTTGCCAGAAACGGCAAGCTCTTAAAGATCACCTTTGGAAATCACAAAGCCGCGATGAAATGTGTGAGTCCTTCGATGACATGAGGAAGCTTTTCAGAACAGAAGAAATCACTCCCCCACCCCACCCCCTGCAAAGGCTGTTTTGCCTGTCAATCTACAGCGGTCTAACCACAGAAGCGTTTGTTTTGACAGTGCATACAAATCGGACACGGACGTGTAATAACATCAACATATTTTGCTTCCCCCCCCCACCTCCGCCTACCTTTTTCTGTCTTTCTCGTTCACCTTTCTGCTGAGCTGCTCCACCAGCCCTCTCGCCTCAGGGGTAGAGAGGAACAATTAAGCTTTGTGCGGTTTTTGAAGATGACTGTCAGGCCTCCATGGGACAAATGCTTTTTGACTGGAAGAAGAAGAAGAAGAAGAAGAAGAAGAAGAAGAAGAAGAAGAAGAAGAAGAAGAAGAAGAAGAAGAAGAAGAAGGGGGTGACCAACTTTGAGGGTGGGGGCAAATAAATATTTTCCTCACACTTCTTCACATCTTTGTTGGGTTTCTTAATAGGCTGCCCCCCACACCTAGAGAGAGGCTCATCGCCAGCGGTCGTTGAAACCTTGGCCCCACCTCGTCCCCTCCCTCAGCGGCTGCCCTGTCAGCCTCTCGGATGATAGGTTCTGGGTGAGGGAAAGGTGAACAGCATTCCACTGGGTTGTGATAAGTAAAACGGCTTTGCGTGGAAGAGGAAATGAAGACTGCTTCATGTTTTTCTTTTTGCCATCGCTACACAAACACACATACACACCATGCTCAGAATACTGGGCTCTGATGCTGTCAGTCAGCAGTGGGCGACCCTCAGCCCTCAATCTAAGTTTTAAAAAAACACCTGTGTGAGTAATCGGTTCAGGTTTCTAGCAAGAGAAACCTATGCCTTCAGAGAAAGAAATAACCTGCTTTTCATTGCACCTTAGCCCACTGCTCAGTGTCGGATTTACATATAAGCTAAACAAGCTATAGCTTACGGCCCCACTCTCTTGGGGGGCCCCAAAAAATTTAAAGGAAGGGGAAAAAACTGGATGTACATTTCCAAAATATAAGATAAAAACCAAATAAAATAAAACCTACATACAGCAACAGTGTTTTGTTTTGTGTAGGCTCCTATTTGTTATGTGCAAATGCCTTTAGATACCTATTAGGTCCATAAATTACCATATACTGTAGCATATATTCAACACAAAAACAGCGACAATTTGTTGTTGACAAAGGACAGCTGGACATATAAAGGGCCCCATTGCCTTCAGTAGCTTAGGGCCTCATCAAACCTAAATCTGTCCCTGCCACTGCTGGCATAGGAGCCTCAACAGTTTGCCTCCTGAGGGAATGTGGCCATCAGAATAATAGAATGGCAAGGGACCGCAAACATCGCCTAGCCCAAGCCCCTGCAATGCAGGAATTCACCCTTCTTTCCCTCTTTCTTCACACTCTGCTACCCAATCTATGCTTCTCTCATGGCGCTCATTATCACTGGCAGAGGAGTCACATGAAAAGAAGCAAAATACCTCTCCACACTCAGAAAGTTACATGCCATGGGAAAGTCTTCTCTAACCTTTTCCTGAGATGCTCAATTTTTGCATGCTGAGATTTGGCTGGGATGGGGTGGAGTGTTCACTGTGGAGTTGCCATATCTTGAAGAGCAAAAAAGAAGACAGCACAAGATGCTGCCAGCCTGAGCCGGGGAATGAGGTGTGCAGGCGTGGACGTGCAGGGCCGCCTCCTCTACACCCGCACACCTCTTTCCCCGACTCGGGCTGGCAGCAGCTGCGGTGTGCAGACCAGCCCAAACCCAAACCACCCAAACCCAAGCCCCACCCCCAAGCCCTCCTAAAACCCGGACATTTCCTTTAAAATGTAAAAATCCTCCTGGATGGGCATGGGTTTTTCTGGTCATGTGGCAACCCTAATTCAGTATACTTCTCCCACTGCTTGCCATCTAAATTGGTACAGCCTCAGATTGCACCTCTGCATTCACCATGATTTGCGACAGTACAGCCTGGCAAGAGATTATGGAGCCTTGTGCATTTCTTGTCAAGGAAATTGTTGTTTGCAAATGTAATTGAGACGGTGGCTTTTGCAACAACAGGAGGTATTAACCAAATAGCCGATCATGTTACAGCTCTTTCGAAACATCTTTTATTAAGCACCCAATTCCCCCCCCTCACAAAACAAAACAAAACCCTGTTGTGTAACAACTTGATTGAGATACTCAGCAAATAAATTGTTCCACCTTTGTCTCAGTTTTTTTCTTTGAAATAATAATAAAAAAGGTTTTCTGGGTGATGCACACTGACAAGAAGCATGGATTAGATTCCTGTGGGTTTGTTTTGTGATAGACTTCGTAAGTGATCACTCAGTGTGGAAGGAACTCCCTGTGGAACTGGCCCTGTTACAGGGGCCACATAATGTTCTTTTCCCATTTGTAATAAATCTATCTTTTAGTGTGGCAGTATTTGCACTTTGGAACTCCCTGCCTTTTGACATCAGGGAGACAACCTTACTCTACTCTTTTTGGCACCTGCTAAAAATGTTTTTGTTTAGACAAAGCCTACCCAGACATGCAGGGACACGGGTGGCGCTGTGAGTTAAACCACAGAGCCTAGGACTTGCTGAGCAGAAGGTCGGCGGTTTGAATCCCCGCTATGGGGTGAGCTCCCGTTGCCCAGTCCCTGCTCCTGCCAACCTAGCAGTTCAAAAGCACGTCAAAGTGCAAGTAGATAAATAGGTACCACAAATAGGTAAACAGCGTTTCCATGCACTGCTCTGGTTCGCCAGAAGCGGTTTAATCATGTTGGCCACATGACCTGGAAGCTGTACGCTGGCTCCCTTGGCCAATAAAGCAAGATGAGCGCCGCAACCCCAGAGTCGGCCACAACTGGACCTAATGGTCAGGGGTCCCTTTACCTTTACCCAGACATGCATAATGCTGACATGTACTTTGATCTTGCTTTTAGCTTATTTCCTTGACATCTGACGGGAGGGCGTTCCACAGGGCGGGGGCCACTACCAAGAAGGCCCTCTGACTGGTCCCCTGCAATCTCACTTCTGGCAGTGAGGGAACTCGGAGTTGGACCTCAGTGTCCAGGCTGGACGATTGGCAGCAGATCCCTGATTGGCAGCAGATCTTCAGGGTTTCAGACAAGGGGACATTCCCAGCCCTGGCTGGAGATGCTGCCATTGCAGGATTGAGCTTGGGACCTTCTGCGTGCAAATGAGATGCTTTGCCATTGAGCTACGTCCCTTCCCCTATATACTGTTTGCATGTGCATTTCAGAGGCTCATCTATTTCCTCCTCCAGGTTTCAGTTTAGTTGCACCTCCTGCTGCTCTTGCTGGTTCCATTTCGGGAAAGAGCTTCCTTTCTGAAGTGTCGATTTGTGAAGGGCCAACTGAGGCACCGCCCTCAGCCTTCAATCATCACTGGCAGGCAATCAGTGATCAGGAAGAGCATTCTGGGTATTATAATTAACATGCAAATCAGGCCACTAAGCAACCTACTTTGCCTAAGAAAAACATTACAAGATCACGCTTGGGAAAGAGGATTTCTGGGCAGTAATGAGATGCAAAGAGATTTGGCGTGTTCCTTTCTGTGCCGATAATAATTTACAAATAGCAATTTGACTAGCGTCTCTCAGGCAGGCCTCTTAACAGCGCTTTGCAAATGCTAATTAAGTCTAGCTCCTAATATCCTAGGACTGTTGAAGCAGGTGAATAAATTAATATACTTAATTGAGACTTGCATTCCTGATCAGTTTAAGTACCGGATCTGATAACTGATGTCTGCTAAACAGGCTGGAGACTAGGAACTCTATATAAAGAGACACTGTTGACGCAGAATGGTGTGTATTTTCATATATATAGGATCCTCTCAAGCCAAACTTTCAGTACACTGTGCACAAGGGATTTATTCCTCAACATCTCCCCGTTATGCAAGAATGTAATTGCTTTTTTAATTGCTATAATGGAGCTGCCAGGAGACAGTGCAGTTTCTCCAATGTATCATGCAGTGTGTCCCCCCCCCCCCTTGCACAAGAATGAACTTGGGAACTGAAATCAGACAGAAAAATATCCTTCAGTTCTTAAGAGAATTTGTTTACTTTTTATTTGTCATACAAAAATATATTCCAGAGAAGACAAGGGAGCATCTCCATAAAACAACATTGCATGAATTCTCTGTACATGAGGTAGTGCCTAGTTTCAAATAACTTATTTGAATGGATATTGAGCTTATAATTGTAATAATTCTGTATAAATATATTAAAGCATGGCTGTGTTGAGATATGCAAAAACATAGAAATTATGAATCACGGTATTCATGCTTGTTTGGAATAAGAATAGACAATATAATCTGCTGTTAAGCAGTGTAGAATTTCACAACATAGTAAATATGGATTCACCTGTTCTTGCACTTTATTATGCCAGTAAAATATAAATAAGCTCAATTTTTAAACACAGTTATCTTTTATTTGCCTGCCTTGTCTTACTGTCATTTGTAAGTTTATTATTAAAAGCCATTTATTTCCCCCAAAATACGGTGATTGGCACTACCTTAGATGATTAAAAAAAATTAGGATCAAATGAATTCATATATGATACATTTTTCAGTAAGTAAGTATGCAAATGGAATCTTTGTTATTCAAAGTGGTGTACCTTCTTATAAGAGTCTGTAATTGGGAAATTATCCATTCAGTTTCCCCCACTTGTTTTCATTCATTTCTTTTGCCAGCCATTGAAATGACATTCATTCATTAGTCCATCTCCCTTTCCACTTATTGCAATGGGAGAGCCAGCCAGTCTTCTACTGCCCGTAACTTCTGTGTTTTCCATCCAGATGACATGAAATGTGCAGACGTCCTACCATCCCCCAGATAATCACAACTGCAAAATAGTCTAGTATCAACCTCCAGGTAATCAGACCTGCCAATTTACAGTCAGATTGGACAATGGGTTTCTTCTGCCTTATGGGCAAATGGAAATGAGCTAGCAAAACTAATTAATGAATTTTCATTTGGTTTTATTGTCAACCATCATTATTCCCATAATAGTGAGAACATAATTTGTTCTTCAAATGAACACATACCTCTCCCTTCTCTTCACTGGCAAACAACAGAACATGAAGATCATCCCTTTCTGATGAACATCCGAAGGCATCTGGCTGGTCACAAATTCATGGAGAAGGAGAAGACTATGGATGGCTATTAGCCATGTTGGAAGCAGCAATGCTCCTGAACACCAGTGCTGGGAAGCACAAGTGGGGAGATTTCTCTTGTCCTTGGACCCTGCTTATGGGTTTCACACAGGATGCTGGACGAGATGGGCCATTGGCCTGATCCAGCAGGCTCTCCTTGTCTTCTTACTTTCTTCTGAAAACAAAATGCTGGATTAGACAGACCAGTGATGAGGACCCTGTGGCCCTACAGATATTTCTGGGCTTCCAACTCTCAACAGTCCTGGCTGGCATAACCAATGGCCAAGGATGGCGGGAGCTATATTTTGGCAACATCTGGAAGAGCTCAGGCTCCCGATCCCTGGACAGATCCTTTGTCTGATAACAGCAAGACTATGGCCTTTTAAATGTGTTTGTGGGAAGGGGGTTATTGACTTGTTTTTGTTTTACTTGGTACTATTTTTCTAGAAAAAGATGTGCCGGAACTCACCATGAATACTTCCCTTGTTCCCTTACAATGGCAATGGCGCCCACCTAAGAGGTACCGGAACTGAGTTCTGGCAAGTTCCAGCTGAAAAAAGCCCTAGTATTACTATGTATTTTGTGTTCTCCTTTTGTGTTTTTACGTTGTGAACCTCCCTGTGATCTTGGGAAGAAGGGCAGTATACAATCTTAATAAATCAGTAAATAAAAACAAACAATTCTAGACTTATGCAAGGAAATGATGGACATAATGGAGAATTTTCCTATGTTTTGAGCAGACTTAGGAGCTATAGGGACGCGAGTGGCACTGTGGTCTAAACCACAGAGCTTAGGGCTTGCCGATCAGAACGTGAGCTCCCGTTGCTCGGTTTCTGCTCCTGCCAACCTAGCAGTTCAAAAGCATGTGAAAGTGCAAGTAGATAAATAGGTACTGCTCCAGCGGGAAGGTAAACAGCGTTTCCGTGTGTTGCTCTGGTTCGACAGAAGCGGCTTAGTCATGCTGGCCACATGACCTGGAAGCTGTATGCCAGCTCTCTCAGCCAGTAAAGCAAGATGAACACCACAACCCCAGAGTCGTCCATGACTGGACCTAACGCTCAGGGGTCCCTTTACCTTTACCTTTTAGGAGCTATAAGAGAGACCCTAAAAACAGAATGTGTTGTATGTGGTGGTGTTCTTGCCTTGTTTACCTACCTTCTTCAGGGTCCTAGCTGCTCTCTGCCAATTACCAGCAGTGTTATAGACTCCCTGGCTTGAGCTGTCAGTAACCAAGGAAGGATGTCAAGGTGTGTGTCAAACGTTTTGCACCATCTGCAAACCACAGGCAAGTTGGAACTCCTTGGATTATCGAGGGCTTGATGGCATTTATCCTTTTGCATGTCAGTGAAACAATGCGAAGGTGAGGCTGGCTCTCAGCAGTGGTTCCTCTGAGTCACCTTTTTGTTAGGCCCTCTGCGCTGTTCTGAATAACAGCATTGGAGGTGAAAAAGAAACAAACAGCTTTGTGCCTCTGGCAGGTGTGAAGTGGGATGTTTTGCTGCAGCTGCGATGGAATTGCACTCAGAGGTTTATGCAGGTATCACAACAGAAGGGGGTCACGCTCAGAGGATGTTGTCAATAAACTGTGGATAGTGCTTTTCCAGTTAGCCAGTCAAATAATAAAATTGTAGAA
The DNA here is from genome assembly GCF_965112155.1 of Podarcis liolepis. Taxonomy (NCBI): domain Eukaryota; kingdom Metazoa; phylum Chordata; class Lepidosauria; order Squamata; family Lacertidae; genus Podarcis; species Podarcis liolepis. Next base: position 27,812,405 of record NC_139567.1, on the reverse strand, counting down.
CTGTACAGTTGGAATGGATGCCAATGGTCCTCTAGTCCAACCCCCTGTGATTCAGGAATCACAGTTCAAGAATCCCTGACAGATGGGGCATCCAAATTCTTTTTTGAAAACCTCCAATGAAGGAGAGTCCACCACATCCTGAGGGAATCCATTCCACTGTCAAACAGCACATTCCATCAGGAAGTTCTTCCTAACAGATTCACATTTTAATGTCTTAGTTAGAAGAATAGTAGAGCCAAGGGCAGAGAGAGTTGTGCTAGATACAAAAAAGAACCCAGATGACCTCTCCACAGCAAATGCAAGAGACTCAGTGGCAGCCCCGATTCCTGGGCACGCCATGTTCTCCTTCAGAGATGCCGCAATGATCTGCAGGCCATCTGCAGGCTTAATCTGGGCTGAGAGGAAAGGGCAGACACTCCCTGGAGGAGGTTTCAGGGCAAGAACACCTGATCCCGGATGAAGATCGTGTGACCCTGCTTCCTGAAAGGTTGGGGAACAATCAGTTCCAACTCCTGTCATTGATATCAGATGAAACAACGCTACCGTATTTTAAAAGGGTGAGCTGCTACTCATGCAAAAGTGTTCTTGACTGCAAGGAAAACGAACATCACTAGAGCCCTGCTGGATCAAATCAAAGGAAGAATGTAGGTTTTAATGGTTCTATTGTACTGTTTCATGTTTTTTTAATGGCTGTAAACCACTTTCATATATTTGTTTATGATACAGAATATGCAAATATATTTTTCTTATGAATATTGATGAGGTCTTTTTATAAAAAAGAAGAAATGTGGAGAACTTAATGTAAATTTGGAAAGACAAGAAGCTTGGGGAACGAAAATGGACAGAGCCATCCATTCCTAACAGGGGGCTGCCTGCCACAGCTGCCCCACTGAATCTCAAACTGCTGAGTGAGAGGGTTGAACTAGTCTTGACCCAGACCGGAGTGAGAAAAGATGATTTTACAGCACTGTAATTTGAGTTTATAAATTTATGCTTCCTACCCTTCCTGCCCCTTTCCACATCCCATTCTACCTAAAAGGAACAGAAAGAACGGGGACTAAAACATAAACCTGTTGTAAGTTTGATAGCGATTAGCAGAACTTGCATAATTTCTGCCTGCAATATGGCTGGCTTTACCCAGCCTTGTCAGTCTTGGACACTTCATCAGCGCCAGGCTTGCTTCATTTTCATATAATCGTATAATTGTTTTAAATAACAGTTAATAAATATTGCTATGAGGTTCCTTTGGGCAGGGGAGTAGGCCGTATACAAGATCTCTCTAGCCCCTGGATCCAGGAAGTGTTAAAATACAAGCCAGGCTTCCTTCCTGCGTTGAGGTGATAGGCTGGGCAATGGGCCATTAAGGGAAAGAAAAGAAAGTGGCTCTGTGTGAGACAACAAATGAGTGGGAAGCCTCCCTCAACTCATAGATAGAAAAACAAAGCCAGAGTTTAGAGTTGAGTTGCAGTGATGTGACCTAGAAGTAAAATAGCAAGCTAGAGAGAGTCAGAGCAATGTTCAAGTGCAATGTTTGATTTCTGTTTGAATCCAAGGCTGAAGCTAAGGGAGAGACAATACCCTCTTGGGGTGTTAATTCTGTGAACCCCTCTGTCAGGTTTAGGGACTCGACTTCCTCCCATCTTTTGGCAGTAGATAAGCAGAACAAAGTGAGAGGAGTCTTTTACCAGTTTGAAGTTTTAAAATGACTACAGCGAGAGGACAAAGAACCCATTCCTAGGAATGAAGGTGCTCCCAGTTAAGGGTTCCACCCACTTCCCCCCTAGTCGCCCATATCACTTCCGCATCTTGCAACCTGATCTCACAACCACTGTGCTTTCTGTGCTGCCACCTTATCTGTTCTCCTTGACCTTGGGCTGAGTAGATGGATGCTTTCCAGAGAAAGTGAGTCTGTTAACTCTCCCTCTCCCAGTTGTTCTTCTTTTTCTAGCTGTTCACCACCCAGTTCTTCCCAACTTCTGTCTTCTGTACTATGTCCCTCTGCAAACCACTGTTCCAAATCTATACTGTCCTCTTGCTCCTGGGAAGAGTCAGGGTTCTGATCAGGAGCAGGGAGAGGGGGAGGCTCCCACCATTCCTCTTCAGCGCAGCCCTCCTCAGCACGGTCCCTGACACCCTCCCTCACAGGCTTGGGTGATATATATTATTTACACATATATATGTGTGTAAATAAGCCATATATCACAAATATGCCACAGCTTCCTCTGTGCCTCATTCCAAAAGGAAACACAAACCCTGGGTAAACGCCTGGAACCCCTGGAATCTCGCACCACTGGGAGATTGGGGTGGCGTGCAACCCTATCTCTTAACAATCAGTTGTCTCCAATTAAAAGCACAGAAAGCCAGTTGTCTGTCCCTGTTGCACAACTGTTGCCCATCCTACAGATACCAGTCGATTATTAAAAGAAAACATTTAAGCAGATGCAAAAAAACAAAAAAACCCAACTCAAGATGTGCATCTGTTATTATTATATAATGACAAATGATAAATGGAAAGTCGAGCTGTGATCCTCATTAAGCTGGCAGGGGGGTGGGGATGTGGTGTGAAAGAGATGAATGTTTTGCAAATGCGAAATTCGCCCCTGGTTTCTTTGGGTGTTTTTCTTTTTCCCAAGGCAGAAGCAGATCCTTCCACACATAATAAAATAAAGGAGACTCGAGGTGCTTTAAACAAGATTTGAGATGAGTCCCCTGGATTACTTTGGATTAGTCTGTTGCTAGTGGCAGGGAATCCTGGCTCCTGGCCAGGCATTCACCTAGAAAATACAGAGCTAATTGGAAAAGCACCTGTGATGAGGTGTAGCTCACCACCTGCACTTTACTGAAATAAAAGAAGCCTACATAACTGAGAACATTACATATTAATGTTGTGAAATCACCTCCAGGCATTTTTTAATTATTATTCTTATTTTTTTTAAAAAAAAAAAACCCTCTCATTTTCCCCCCTATACTCCAAATGGTGTCTCTTTTCACCTCCCTGGGGAGCTGTGGGGCAGAGTTAGGGATGGCAGCAAAAGAGGGGGTGTAAATAAATGCATCCCAGTAGAGCAGCGGTAGGGAACCTCTGACGTCTCTCCATTTGACTCAGTCCTGCCCACCTGACCTCCAGGTAAAAGGGCAGAGCAGAGAAAGACACAGCTGATGCTGGAGAGAGATTTGCTGTGGTGCCTGCAATTCCCCATGCAGAGCCCTTTTGCAAGTGCCGACGGTTGTCCAATACAATAAAGTCCTTCTTCAAACAGTGCATGGTTAAACTTGCTCCCACAGGAGGCAATGATGGCCACCAACCTGGATGCCTTTAAAAGATGATTGGACAAATTCATGGAGGAGAAGGCTATTGATAGCCACTAGCCACCATGGCTATGCTCTGCCTTCACGGCCAAAGGCAGCAATGCTTCTGAATACCAGTTGCTGGAAGCCACAGGAAGGGAGATGGCTCTTGTGCTCAGGACCTGCTTGCAGGCGTCCCACAGGCATCTGCTTGGCCACTGTGAAAACAGGATGCTGGACTATGATGGGCCATTGGTCTGATCCAGAAGGCTCTTCTGGTGTTCTTGTGTCAGAGCGTGCAAAGTGTGCAGCATGGTGCTTTGCAAGCCACGATAATTGGCTGGTGGTTAGGGATCACTTGCAGGTACAATGGAAGCCCTGATGGCCACTGACTGTGGGGTGCAAGGTGCATTGCAAGCCCCAACAGTGAGCAGATCGTCAGGGTTTCCATGTACAGCACTAGGCAGAAACAGGCCCCTGGCAGCATTGTGGGGTCAGGTGACTGACAGGTGTGCAATCCTAGCCACCTACCTAACTTGGCCCATGGGGGAGATACGGATCTAGCCAGCTGTATCCAGTTCCCCAGCCCTGCATCAGAGTCAGTGCGGATACACTTGAGACACAAACACTTACCAGGGTCCTCAACTAAAAAACCGCTGTTAAAAACCCATTTCACCTAAAACTGGTAAAGCCAACTGATTGATCAACTAAAGTTCTCGTTGATTTAAACTCATTAAAGTTTGCAGCCTTGTTTAGGACAATAGCCAAGACAACCACCTGTAGTATAACTAAGATGAGAGATAAGTTGTCTTTCTCTTTTGGGCTGGGGTTGTGCCAACCTGATATCTAGCTGGAAATCTTTCTCTCTGATACGAGTTTCCTACCCGAAAATCATCTGTTTGGCAGAGTGCAGCCTGGCTCCATGGGAAGCCAACTGTTCTGCCTATGTCTCAAGATGGGTTCCCCATTTTCAGTGAGACCTGCTCAGTCAAGTCTCTTGGAGACTTGACTGGGCCTGTTGCCTGTTGTGCTTCCCTGAGTCAAATGTCTGTGTGCCAGCCACATCTTCCAGACAGTTGTTTGTCTCAAGATTCAGCCGCCTCCATTTTGCTGATATCAGAACATCGCAAGACAGACCCTGGAAACCATAAGGGTTTAATTGTTCAGAACTGCAACTTTCAAACTTTTTATCCCCAGGGAATTGTCTGACATCATCCTCTTTTCTGAGGAACCCCTCTGCTCTCGGGGGGGGGGGGGGGCTTCAGAGGGTGAGAAGTGCACTCATTGCACCCATTCATTATCTTGATCCTTCAAGGAGACCAACATCAGGACATTGGTGGTCACAGGCTTGAGGTGGTAGACCATTTTGTCTAGCTGGTTTCCACCATAACTAGCAACCTCTCCATTGATGGTGAGCTGGACAAGCGTATTGGCAAGGCAGCTACAGCAATGGCTCACCTCTCTGAAAGGGTATGGGAGAATGTGATGCTAACATCCAATACCAAGATGGATGAAGATCTACCAGGCTTGTGTGTTGAGTGCATTGCTTTATGAAAGTGAGTCATGGGCAACTTACAACCACCAGAAGCAACACCTTAACCCCTTCTACATGTCCCACATCAGGAAGATTTTGGGTATCACATGGCAGGATAGAGTCTCAAACAAAGATGTGCTCTCCCAAGCCCACATTCTAAGCATGTTCACACTTCTGTCTCAGTGTTGTCTACACTGTCTTGGTCATGTCCACAGAACGGACGGTGGCAGGATTCCCAAGGATGTGCTCTGTGAGGAGCTGGCTTCAGGCACCAGGCCCTTTGGCAGACCAATTCTCATTACAAAGATGTCCGCAAACATGACGTGAAGGCCAGCATCATCAACCCTGCTGTGTGGGGATCACTTGCAGATGACCATAGTGCCTGCCATAGTGCCTGGAGACAGACAGTGAAGCCATGTATCCAGATCAGTGACCAGAGAAGGAATCACTGCTGGGAGGAGCACAGAGAGAAGAAACGTTGTGGTGCATCTGCAGCAGCACAACTGGGTGCCTTCATCTGCCCCTGTTGCAATGAAACATTTCTCTTCCGTATCAATTTCTACAGCTATAGCAGGTGCTGTAACTTTTCAATTGTTTGACCTCACTCCCAAAGGCCCAATGCTCTATTGTCCCCTGAGACAGACCAATGCCAAGCAATATTTTGAATTGTCTCTCAAATGCCCCCAGTGCCCGTGCATCACGAGGGCAGCTTGCAACTATTAAAACCACAATGCCAATGTATTAAAATATATACAACCCCTCTCCCCTATAAAAAACAAAACATGCACAACATTAAAAAGCAACAATGGCAAAGATCACAGCTAAAAATGACCATCACGGGTAACACTTAGCAGGCAGAATAATGGAAGAGAGAGAGAGCTGCTCCAGAGGAGCCAAACCAACAGATTCAAATAGCAAGAGATTCCAACTAAATATTAAGAAGAACTTTCTGATAGTAAGAGCTGTTTGACAGTGGATCCAACTCCCTCGGAGGGTTGTGGGCTCTCCTTAACCAGAAGTTTTAAAGCAGAGGTTGGATGGCCACCTATCATGTATGATCTAGTTTTGCTTTCTGCATTGCAGGGGGTTTGTCCAGATGATTCTTGCGGCCCCTTTCAACTCTGCCATTCCACAATTCTAGGAAATATTCCTAGGCCAACCAGAAAGAGGACCACCTGCACTTCACAGGGTGAATATGGGTGCAGTCACCGAAAAGGCCCTATCTCTTATTGCCTCAGGTGAGACACAGAGGGCCCGCCAGATGCCCTTTTTATTGTGCATTCATGAAGATGTGTTTTATGATGAAACCAGGGTCATTATATATGGTCTTGCTTTCAATACCCTTTGCAGCTGGGAATGTTTCAGGGTAGACGTACAAGTTCAGGGCATGGCCCATAGCTTCCAATTAAACACTGTTACTTTTTATACTACCAATGTTGTCCAAATTTTGCCCGTCCAGGGAGCAGCGATGCTTCTGCAGAACAAGGAATAAAGCAGAATGGTTCGCCCAAGTCCTTCTTCACCTTGCCAGCAAGAAGCAGCCAGAGGACGCGCTGCTGTTTCAACACAGCTGATCACGGCTGGCCTGCTCTTGCTGAGGGTCATGCAGAGAAACAAGACTCCGAGCTCCGAAATGTTGAAATAGCGAAAGTCATCAGAGCAGAAGCTCCCTTAATTGTTCCAATTAATGAGGAGATTATTTAGTGCCGTCTGTAACTTTAGGGGGAAGGCGGTGCTGTTGCCACCAGCCAAAAATAATATCTCCACCGAGGTATTTATCGCGTTGCCGGTTCATAAAGCCTCGCAGACAATGTCAACATCCTCCTCCTGACCCCTCTGGGAAGGAGACATGAAAATTATTATTGCTCCCATTTCGAAGGTGTTGACTGGGATTGAATGTTGAGTCTGCTTGCATCAAGCCATTGTGGAATGATGTGGAAATGTGCAGACAGGAGGGTATGCGGTGTGCCAACCCTATCTGGGCAAAGGGGCAACTTATCAAAGATAACATGGCAGCCACCAGGCGGCAGAAAGATGAGGGAACTGGGAGCAACCAAGAATCTTGCTTTTGCAAGAAGCGGGCTGGTTTAAAAATAGCATTCTGATTGAAGATGAAATATACAATACAGTATACATACCTTCTATCTATACTTGGCCTGACAGTTTAGGAAGGATGTTGACCAAGAGGAGAGTGACTAAGATGATCAAGGGTCTGGAAACCAAGCCTTGTGTGAAACAGTTGAGGGGGTTGGGTATGTTTCGCCAGGGAAACAGGAGACTGAGAGCCATCTTCAAATACAGTAGTACTTTGGTTCTCAAACTTAATCCATTCCAGGAGTCCATTTGACTCACGAAACCGTTCAAAAACCAAGGCACGGCTTCTGATTGGAGCTTACTGCACTGGTTTGGCAGAAATGACGAGCAGAATCCGAAACCAGGGAAGAGAAACAGCGGAAGAAGATTGGAAAAAAATTTAAGGACTATTTAAAGAAGTATTGCAAAATTAATGAGTGTTAAAATGATGTTGGATTAGAAAATAAGCAGTTACTAGCGGTAACGGATAAGTTAAGGAGAATAAGTAAGATTAAATTCAAGTTAAAATAAGGGAAGGATTTGCTGAATAATTGATTAGAAATTGGAATACAGAAAGGGGAAGTATGAGGAAGTCGGGGAAGTAAATTATAAGAAAATAAGATTTTGAAATTGTACTTGTTTTTTGTTTGTTGTGTTTATTGTGTTGTCTTGTTTTGTTTTTGTTGTTATAAAAATTATGGAAACTATAATAAAAAAATTATTTTAAAAAAAGGAGCTTCCTGCACTCAAGCGGAATCCGCCTCAGACATTCGGCTTCTGAAAAAAGTTCACAAACCGGAACACTTACTGCTGGGTTTGTAGTGTTCAGGAGCCAATTTGTTCAGCAACTAAGCTGTTTGAGACCAAGGTTCCACAGTATCTGAAGGGCTGTCACGCAGAAGGCGGAGCAAGCTTCCCGACATTCAGTCAGAATCTCCTTTCTTGTAACTTGAATCCATTGGTTCAGGAGAAGGAGAAAACAAGCTTGCTCCATGTGACAACCCCTGGAGTCTCTTCATAGAATCATAGAATTGTAGTGTTGGAAGGGATCCCAAGGGTCATCTAGTCCAATCTCAATTCTCTGAATGCCAGTCCTTAGAGTGATGACTGGTGCACATTGGAATGGGTAGGGTGGAAGGCAGGGAGCCCAACAGTAGATGGCGCCAGAGCTAATAACAGGCAGAGCCAACTCATTCTCCTCCTCTTCCCTGCTAAACTCTAGAAGGGCATCGCTGAGACCGAGGAGGAAGAAGTTCACAGGCCATGCTGCCCCCTGGGCTGGTTAAAAGCTGGCAGGCAGGTCCATTGATTTCAATGGGACTGCTCTGTGTATGGCTAATATTGAATATCAGCCCTGTTGGAAAATCATCTCCTACCCCAGCGGTTCTCAACCCGTGGGCCCCCAGATGTTGTTGGACTACAATTCCCATCATCCCTGAGCTCTGGCCTTTCTAGATAGGGGTGATGGGAGTTGTAGTTCAACAACATCTGGGGACCCAGAGGTTGAGAAAGACTGCCCTACCCAATAACCGATGAGGACCAAGCATGCTGCCTGATCGCCAGTGCAGCCTCTTCAAACTCCTGCACTGCCAGCCCCAGTTTCTTTGGACTCTTGACTTCTCTCTCTTCAAACACTGCTCTTCATGGGCACCACCATCTTAGTGCAGCAGCTGTTTTGAATATGGACCGCAGGAACTACTGAGACAACACCAACTACAGGAGGACAAAGGTGCTGCACTTTTAATACAACCACTACAAAAAGAAGGTGAAGCTCATGTGACCAGGACTTGTAAACAGGGGCGTTGTGAGGGCATTTAGCAGAGGACTTTGAGGGGAAAGCCCAGAGTGCCGTCTCACAGTGTACAAAATGAATTTCAATAGGGACATATGTCAGGTTCTGTACTTATGCAGGAAGAACCAGATGCACCAATATAAGAAGGGGGGCACCTGGCTTGCCAAATATTACATGTGAAAAGGGTCTAGGGGTCTTAGTAGACCACAAGCTGAACATGAGTCAACAGTGTGATACAGTAGTGGGGGAAAGCTAATGCTATTCTAGGCTGTGTCAACAGAAGTATAGTGTCCAGATCAAGGGACATAATATTTCTCCAGACCACATCTGGAGAACCTTCTGATGGTAAGAGCTGCACTCCCTTGGGAGGTGATGGACTTTCCTTCCTTGGAGATTTTTAAGCAGAGTTTGGGATGGCCATCTGTCACGGATGCTTTAGTTGAGATTCCTGCATTGCAAGGGGTTGGACTAGATGACCCTTGGGGCCCCTTCCAGCTCTACAATTCTGTGAATTGGGGGGGTGGGGTGGAATGAGGAACCAGAGGGAGAGGAATGCAATGGAGTGTCTGAAATCTTGAACAGAACAGCCCACCGCAGCAACTTGTATCTTCTGATTTGTATCTTCTAATAGTTTTTCTTGGGCACGTTTTGGATATTGTTTTGCTCACTATTTCCCTAATTTTCTTTGATGCAAGGTCTGTATAAACAAGTTTTCAGTTGCACCAAATCATGGGCTGTGCAGTCCTCAGGGATTGCAATGGGACGTTGTCTAGGCATTGAATGTAAAGAGTGAATCCCCTAGCCTTAAAAGCTGCATATTCCAGCTGTACAAATGGATGTTTTCCTAACGGCAATGAAAACCAATTCAAAAATTGTCCCTGTGTATAAAAAAACAATAAATCAAAGCTGAAATGTTGTGAAGACTGATGTTTTCCATCGCCCTGCCGAAGTATTTTAAACACTTTTCCTTATTATAATTTAAATTGACCTTGGAGCCAAGAATGTTATCAAAGCAAGAGCTCAGATTACTCAAGTGATTATCTTGCCACATACTGAGTGATATATTTTTAATCCCTGCTCTTCTTCGTCTTTTTCTTTTCTTTTTTTTGCGGAGGCAGCAATTCAATAAATAATTAATGTGGTTTAATCCTTTGGCTATTTTCCCTCTTGTAAAAAAAAAAGAAAAAGAAAAATAATTGGTCTTCAATCATCGATTTTACTGCAACCCAATATTATTACCCTTCTAATCATCCCCTTGCCCCTGGTACAAAGCTTGGAGTATGAGTGAGCTAATGTTATACACTGCCGTCACCTCAAGGAAGGTTTAGTAACGGCAATTTTCCCCATATCAGATAGAAGCACCAACCTAGATTGAAATGATGAGGCCTCACAACCTCCAGGAAGTCTGGGATGCACAGCCTTGAAACTTCCAATAGAAGATTGCTTATTTTAAGTCATCGGTCCAAACTGAGGTTGGGTAACGTATATATGCAGTTGCAGCACCTCTCAGGTGGGCACCATTGTCTTTATAAGAGAACTAGGGAGACATTCATGGTGAGTTCCAGAACCTCTTTTTTTAAAGAAAAATGGCACTGTATGTTCTATTGCAGAGTTGGAAAAGATTTGGGAAAAGGTAACCAAAATAATCAAGCGGGTTTGGCAACTGCATTTAGGACTTTTGAGCTGGGGGGGAGATGAGTAAGAGGCAACATAGTAGAAGTTTATAAAATTATGGAGAAGGTGGATAAAGAAGAGTTTTATTTCCTCTCCCATGACACTGGAACTCCTGGATATGTAATGACGCTGAATGTTGAAAGATTCAGGAAAGATAAAAGAAAGCTTTTCTTCACGCAGAGCATAGCTGAACCATGGAGAGCCAGTGTGGTGTAGTAGTTAAGAGCAGTGGACTCGTAATCTGGTGAACCAGGTTCGCTTTCCCGCTCCTCCACATGCAGCTGCTAGGTGACCTTGGGCCAGTCAAACTTCCCTGAAGTCTCTCAGCCCCACTCACCTCACAGAGTGTTTGTTGTTGGGGAGGAAGGGAAAGGAGATTGTTAGCTGCTTTGAGACTCCTTAGGGTAGTGATAAAGCGGGGATATCAAATCCAAGCTATGGAACTGGCTTCCACAGGTGGCAGTGATGGCCACCGACTTTAAAAGAAGACTGGGCAAATCATGGAGGTTAAGGCTATCAATGACAACTAGCCACCATAGCTAAGCTCAGCCTCCACGGTCAAAGGCGGTAATGCTTCTGAATACAGTTGCTGGAAACCACAGGGCAGGATAAAACCTTGCACCGATGGGATGTGTTAGTTGTAGGGTGCCCCTTGGGTTGTGTTGAATGCTAATCTCACTCTGAGCAGGTCAAATGGAACTGAATGGACATTTCGTAATTTCAGTGGGTCTACTCTGAACCTCCATTGATGAAGCCCTCAGTTCTGCATATGTGTCCTAGTGGGAAACAAGTCAATCACATATCTCTTCCTTCCTCGTAGATAAACAGATCTGGAGCAGTTCTTAAAAGCCTTAGGGAATTTATGGAACTTGGTTGAGCCAGGACAGGGCAAGTTCCAGTTTTGCCTTGAATTTAAATAATAACCAGTTCCTCAACATTTAAATCGCACAATAGCGTGTATAGATTTCTTGAAAGATGTCCAATTTACTCAGAGATGAAATGGATATATTAAATGTTGCTTTTTGTCATTGGTTTGAATACCTGCAGCTGCCGCATTGAGGGGGAGGCATACACTCAAGTGGTGTACAAGTTTTATGAAATAGTAAGTTACGAAAGTATCAGAAGAAAAGTAGAAACAAGGATATTCATTAAGAGAATCCTTAGCCTTTGAAGAGAAATATTTATCCAGTGATAGAAAACAAAATTGATCAAAATTGAATAAAATCATATAATATGTTGCTTTGCTTTTACTATGACGATGAACAGGTGAAGACATACAACATGAGTTGGGGCTGAGATTTAGGAGAAACCATGAGGTTTGATGTTTGCAAATACGGTTGGGAAACAGGAATTAAAAAATAATAATTCATCAAGTATGTGTAGGGAGGAAAAGGTGTGGGTAACCTAACAAAGGGGAGGGGTTTCAAATGTGTGCATTGGGTAACCCCACCCACTTCTGCAGGTGGCAAGATCTATAACCAATCTAGATTGGAAGCAACATGTTGAAGATGACCGTGAATTATTCTGGATTCAGGGGAAACTACATTTTGTCTCCTTTATCCTTGCCCATCCTGGCTAATAAAAGCGAGCCAGGAAGGGGAAGGGCTGGGCGATGAGCTCTGCAGGGTGGTAAATGCTTCCCTCTGTGAGGGAGCCTTCCCAGACACACTGAAAGAAGCAGTCATTAAACCGCTTCTTTAAAAAACATCTTTAGACCCAGCCAATATCGCCAACTATCGCCCAGTCTCAAATCATCCATTCTTGGGCAAGGTGATTGAGCGGGTGGTTGATAAACAACTCCAAGAACGCCTGGAGGATGCAGACCATTTGGATCCCTTCCAACAGGGATTCAGACTTCATCATGGGACTGAAACTGCCTTGGTCGCGCTGGTCAATGATCTCCAGCAGGCTAGGGACAAAGGTAAAAGCTGTTTCCTAGTTCTGCTGGATCTCTCAGTGGCCTTAACGTCCTTCTGGACTGTCTAGGGGAGCTGGGAGCTGGGGAAACTGTTATACTGTATAGTGGTTCCGCTCCTTCCTCCAGGGCCATGTCCAGAAAGTGGTGTTGGGGGATGAGTGTTAAGACCCCTGGGCTCTCACCTGTGGGGTGCCTCAGGGTTCTGTCCTCTCCCCCATGCTTTTTAACATCTACATGAAGCTGCTGGGAGAGATCATCAGGGGGTTTGGGCTGGGTGTTCATCAGTATGCGGATGATACCCAGCTCTACCTCTCTTTCAAATCAGAACCAGTGAAGGCAGTGAAGGTCCTGTGTGAGTACCTGGAGGCAGTTGGAGGTTGGATGGTGGCTAGCGAATTGAGGCTGAATCCTGACAAGACAGAAGTACTGTTTGGGAGAGATAGGGGGCAAGCAGGTGTGCGGAATTCCCTGGTCCTGAATGGGATAACTGTGCCTCTGAAGAATCAGGTGCGCAGCCTGGGAGTCATTTTGGACTCAGCTGTCTATGGAGGCATAGGTCAATTCTGTGTCCAGGGCAGCTGTCTACCAGCTCCATCTGGTATGCAGGCTGAGACCCTACCTGCCCGTGGACTGTCTCGCCAGAGTGGTGCATGCTCTAGTTATCTCCAGCTTGGACTGCAACATGCTCTACATGGGGCTACCTTTGAAGGTGACCCAGAAACTACAAATAATCCAGAATGCGGCAGCTAGACTGGTGACTGGGAGCGGCCACCGAGACCCCATAACTCCGGTCTTGAAAGACCTACATTGGCTCCCAGTATGTTTCCGAGCACAATTCAAAGTGCTGGGCCCTCGGCCCAGTGTACCTGAAGCAGCGTCTGGACCCCCATCATTCAACCAGGACACTGAGGTCCACCGCCAAGAGGCTTCTGGCGGTTCCCTCACTGCAAGAAGCGAAGTTACAGGGAACTAGGCAAAGGGCCGTCACGGTAGTGGTGCCCCGCCCTGTGGAACGCCCTCCTATCAGATGTCAAAGAAATAAACAACTATATGACATTTAGAAGACATCTGAAGGCACCCTGTTTAGCGAAGTTTTTAATGATTGATGTTTTAATGTATTTTTAATCTTTTGTTGGAAGCCACCCAGAGTGGCTGGGGAAACCCAGCCAGAAGGGCGGGGTAGAAATCTATTATTATTATTATTATTATTATTATTATTATTATTATTATTATTATTATTAATATTAGGTTGGTGTGCTGACAGCCTTATAAAATTGTTTTGGAAACAGATACGTGCTGCAATGGAGGGGAGGACAGAAGAAAGTTAGAACATTTTTATTGAATTGTACAAGGAGTACAATAATTATTTATTGAGACATCATTTCTTACATCATGGGTGCTGCAAAATGGCGTTGTGCAAAAGGCTGTAATCAGATACTAATCCTATTGATTGCAGAATGGGAATCAAAACAGTGTGATTAGGCCATTACAGAACCTGCAGGAGGGGAGAGTGTTCTTGTTTTCGAATCCTGTTTTCAGGTTTCCCACAGGTACCTGGTTGGCCACTGTGAGAGCAGGATGCTGGACTAGACTGGCCAGCGGCCTGATCTAATGTAGCTCAACTTATGTTCTTAAGTCCCACCACCCCTGATCACTGGCTATTCTGGTTGGGGTTTGTGGGAGCTGCATTTGACTATTGTGCCATATTTCCAAATTTTAAAAGGAACAAGGCCTTCCTCAGTGTTGCCATCAAAACAACACCACAGAAATGGCATGAGAGGTGAGCACTAATGAAGCTGTCCTTTTGGGGCAGAATATCTACGATAAAGATGAATGTGCTCCCAAAGATGTTATTTTTATTTCAGACTATCCCCGTTATTAAGGGGGTAGGGATTTTTAAAGAGTGGCAAAGAACGATTTCAAGGTATATCTGGCAGGGCAAGAAGCCAAGAATAAAATATAAATTACTAACAGATGCGAAGGAAAGGGGAGGCTTCGCCCTGCCAGATTTGAAGTTATATTATGAAGCAGCTTGTCTTTGCTGGTTAAAGGAATGGATTAAATTAGAAAACACGGAATTGTTGGACTTAGAAGGTTATGACAACAGATTTGGGTGGCACGCTTACTTATGGTGTGATAAGAAGAAAGTTCATAAAGGATTTGGGAACCACATTTTCAGGAGTTCATTAATAGAAGTATGGGACAGGTACAAAAACCTTCTGGAGCCAAGAGTTCCACATTGGCTATCTCCGTTAGAGGTAATGAGTGTAAAGAAAATCAATATGAGAGGGAACTGGGCCACATACGGAGAATTAACTAAAGAAGGAGGAAAATGGAAACTAAAACCATATGTATATGTCAAATATTATGTGTATGATTGGTTGCATTATTTTCAGGTAAACGAAATGTTTTAAAAAGATATAAAGGAAAGTGTTTATGCAGAAAAAGATTCAAGGTTCCAAACAGAGATAATAAATAATGAATATAAAACTCTGTCAAAAATGTATAAAATGTTGCTAGAATGGTTTACGAAAGATGAAGAGGTTAAATCGGTAATGATACAGTGGGCCAAAGACTTTGGATATAACATTCAATTTGAAGATTGGGAAAAATTATGGAAAGAAAATTTAAAATTTACTGCATGCATAGGATTGAAGGAAAATGTAATGAAAATGTTTTATAGATGGTATATTACTCCGGTAAAATTGGCAAAAATGTATAAAACATGTAATAAGTGTTGGAAATGTAAAGGAAAAGAGGGAACATTCTACCATATGTGGTGGGAATGTAAGAAAGTAAAGAGTTTCTGGGAAGCAATACATAATGAATTGAAAAAGATGTTAAAATACACTTTTGTTAAGAAACCAGAAGCCTTTCTTTTAGAGATTACAGGTAAAGATATTCGAAGGAAAGACTGTAAGCTTTTCCAGTATGCAGTTACGGCAGCAAAAATTCTACTGGCTCAGAAATGGAAACAAGAGGAAATACTGATGATTCAAGAATGGAGAATGAAATTGACTGATTATGCGGAACTGGATAAACTGACCGGGAAAATAAGATATGCCCGAAACCAAAAGTTCATCGAGGATTGGGGGAAATTTGTAGATTATCTGAAAAATATATGTGAGGTACAAACAACGCTAGTGGGGTTTCAAGAAGCACTGTAAAATTTTAAGAGGTATTGCTGAAAGAAAATAGAAGGGGAGGGAAGACAAATGGCAATGCAATTAAAGGAATGCGTATTGAAGGGTAAAAATGGATGATTACCAGAGAAGTTGAAGGAAGTCAAAATTTGTATTTTGTTAAAATTAGGTAAAATTTGGATAAAATTGTATGATTATATTTAAAACTAATAAAAATGTATGATAGAAAAAAGAAAAAAGAGAGAGGTGAGCACTAAGAGGCGTCCATCTGAAAGCATCTCCTACCGCTACTGTGAGCTACAACTTCAACATGCACCTGGGTTTCGAAGTGCGCTACCAGCAACTGCTGGCACTGAACTGAGGTTAATTCGTTAGTTAATTACTTTATCTAAGTACCTGACAACACTGTGCTTGGTAAGAGTCAACGGGTGGCGTGTCTGAAGTCTTATCTGCCATGTGGAGCCAGCATTTCCCCAAATGCAAACCCTAGCTTTGTTGAACCAGTCTCTGAGGATGGCTTTGGTATGAGCTATCTCTGTACAGGGTATCTCCTGAGCAAATTTGTCCCCTGTGATTCCTAATCTGCTACCATCCCTAACAGGCACCTCCCACACTCCCCCCCCCCTGCACAGAACAGCCTCAATACCTACACAGTCAAATGGGGAGATGATGGTTTGCTCAGCATGGCAGCAGCCTGAATTTCTTGAGAGCTTCAAGTGAGCCCTGGTGTGTGTGTGTGTGTGTGTGTGTGTGTGTGTGTGTGTAATCACATTCTGCATTGTTTTCAGCATGCAAACATACATATCAAATGTTTGGGTGCTTAGAAATTGTAATATAGAATGTCACCCGCTCAGCTTACTGTCATTGGTGCAGATTCAATATGAGGCACCCTCTGCCCACCAAAGCGAAGAAGGTCTTCTGTTTGTAGGTTGTACAGTGTACATATGTGTGGTGACTAGATTCTAGCTGCAAAGAAGAAACCAGGCACTGGTAGAGGAGGATGAGCAAACAGAATGACTGAATGGATGGGGAGCAACAAGAGAAAACTGGAAAAGGCCCTAAACTGATGCAATCAGCAGCTACTACAGTCACCCGGAGGCTCCTTGCTACATGGAGCCTTGTTTGTGGGTTCTTGTGTGAACCGGAACATAACGTTGGAAGGAAACTAATGGGCCTTCGAGTTCAACCCATTGCCTCTAGGCAGGATGATCTAATAGCCCCATAACCCATCCCAGCCTCTCCTGTCCTTGAAACTCTCCTGAGCCTTCTTTTCTTTCACCGAACTGATTTTATCTTAATTCCACCCCCTTTTGCTTCTTAATTTACTTCCTTTTTAACATTCATGCCTGTTTTGCTCCTACTGAATTTTTCTTCTCCCTGAAAATGTCAGGGTGGCAAATATTTTGGGGGGAACGATGAAAGAAAAGAGGATTTTAATTTAATTTATTTATTTGCAATTAAACGAATGGATGCATACTTTAAAAGGAACATGACTATTTTTTTATGCACCATGTTCTTTCGGTGCCTCCTATACTATCAGGAATCCATGTTGCGCATCACAGAGCAGGGCCGTTTAGTGCATGCCTGTAAAACTGCTTCCCAAGTCTTCAAGAAGTTTGTTAAATTTGCTCCTGGCATTGATGTTAAAAAATACATAGTATCCAGGTCATGTGCATCTGATTACTCTCCTGAATGCTCTCGCATGGTCACAAGACTAGAAAAGCACGTGCAAAATGTAAATGTGCATTTATTTATTTATTTAATAAATTTTATACACTGCTTTATTGTAAAAAACAACAACCCCAAAAACCTCAAAGCAGTTTAGAAAAAAAGATAAAAAAATAAAATTATCAATAAAAAAAAAAACGACAATAATTTTAAACATCCAAGAAGTTAAAATAACAATAGACTAAGAGCAGATTAAAACTGACATCAACTTTCTAAACATCTGGGTAGGCTTGTCTAAACAAGAATGATTTTAGCAGGCATTAAAAAGAGGGCACTGAAGGCATCTGCCTGATGTTAATAGGCAGGGACTTCCAAAGTGTGGGTGCCACCACACTTTAAGATAAGAGTTATTGGAAATGCGGAACAAGTATTTTAGCATGGCTCATAGGAATGCCTTCACTTTTCCTTTTCTTATTGGATTTTTGTTGTTTTAACTTATTACCTGTAGTACCTAGTTTGCACAGGAATCCTAAACAGCACCTCCTCTTATTTTGACCAGAAGCCTCTAGCTGCCTGTAACAGCAGCTGGTTTTAAGAGGCACTATCAGCGGCCGCAGATCCCTGTTCCTCCGCCTAGAATGCATCTCCTGCTCATTCATTCACCCTCAGCTTATGGAGGCATTTTTATTGCAGGATCAGAGTGAAACTGGAAAGTCACACAGCCCTGTTTACCGTATTTGTTTGTTTAGCATGACAGTCTGCAAAGAACAGGTCCGACAGGTTCATTTTTCAAGGGACTGGCAAACTATAATTGGCTTGAGGAGACAATAGAAAAAGGGGCAAGATGGAAGCATGGCTTTCCAGGGGGGGGGGGACATACGTGATTATTTCAATGTTCAAAGCATCATGAATGCACTCTTCTTAAAACACACACACACAATTCATTGAGCCACCTTTAGAGCATGAATCCTGGGTCATGTGAATCGACCCTCAGTGTTTCTTATCACTCCACTAGATAACGATTGTTGTTGTTGTTTAGTCATTTAGTCGTGTCCGATTCTTCGTGACCCCATGGACCAGAGCATGCCAGGCACTCGTGTCTTCCACTGCCTCCCTCAGTTTGGTCAAACTCATGCTGGTAGCTTCGAGGACACTGTCCAACCATCTCGTCCTCTGTCGTCCCCTTCTCCTTGTGCCCTCCATCTTTCCCAACATCAGGGTCTTTTCCAGGGAGTCTTCTCTTCTCATGAGGTGGCCAAAGTATTGGAGCTTCAGCTTCAGGATCTGTCCTTCCAGTGAGCACTCAGGCTGATTTCCTTAAGAATGGATAGGTTTGATCCTTTTGCAGTCCATGGGACTCTCAAGAGTCTCCTCCAGCACCATGCCTGTTATCTTTGTCCATGGAGTTTTCTTGGCAGGGATACTGGAGTGGCTTGCCGGTTCCTGCTCCAGGTGGATCACATTTGGTCAAAACTCTCCACTATGACCTGTCCATCTTGGGTGCCCTGCTCGGCGTAGTTCATAGCTTCTCTGAGTTATTCAAGCCCCTTCGCCATGGCAAGGCAGTGATCCATGAGGAGGATAGGAATGATTAAAAGGGAACAGTCATGGCTCAGTGGGAGAGCATCCGCTTTGCCTGCAGAAGGTTGCAGGATGAGTTCCCAGGGCTGGGAGAGATCACTCAGCTGCTGGTCAGTGTAGACAATATTGAGCTAGTTGGACCAAAGGCCTGACTCTGGCAGCTTCCTATGTTCCTAAAGGTTGAGATGGTTGCCAGCACTGTTTGGGGTTCTTGTGGATTATTCTGCTTTTATCACCCCATCACACTTTTGTCCTCTTCTTCCATTTCTCCAAGACGATGAACCTGTTTTGACAGACATCACTTGTTCATGTGACTACAGACAGAGGCATCTCAAGGAGAGAGATGGGGGGAAAGGACAGTGAAAGGAGAGCAGAAACAAATAAGTTTGTTCTTTATTTTCTGTGCCTTTTATTTTTAAACCAAAGGATTGAGAAGAGAAAACATCTGAAGGGCCCAGAGGGCACCCAGCTCAATGGTTGCATTCCAAAAACGCTATGTCATGTTTTAAAGATTTTTCGAGTGTTTCTCAAAGTGTGCTGTGGCATTTCTCCAGTAATTAAAAGAAAAGGCATTGATGGGGAGAGGGGAAGAATTTTGTAGGGCAGGCAAACAGTGGCTGTTGGCTCCTACCTTTTGTAGAGAGAAGAGCTGTTGCTTAGCTTTGTGGAATTCACTCTCTGTTAAGGAAGGAAGGGAAATGCTAAAGCGATAAGCAAAAGCTTGCGCCTCCAAGGAAAATGTCAGCTTCTAACCAGTGGCATGTGGTGAAATGTTTAGTAGGAGAACAGCTAGGGCCAGAGGCACCAGCTTGCAAGGGCAATTGGGGGGGTGTAACAGTGTATGTGTGATGCTGTGCATGTGAGCATCGTGCCTCCCTCCCTAAGCTGGGCAGAGGCTTCCCAGGCTTTGGGACGGAGGTGGTAGGCTTAAATACTTTAATACTCTAATTTACCGGGAACATTTAGGGGACTAGCCTAGTACCCCTAGTCCACTGACTGCATGCCACGGCTTCTAACGAAGGTTTGCACTTGCTCAGCAATTATTATTATTTTTGTTAGATTGTTGTCAGGGAACTGACATCGGAGCGAGAGGCGAAGCGAGGCTCCCAGATGATGCTGGCGAAGGACCCAGCAGCAGGGGGAGAAACAGCTCAGTAGAGGGGGAAGCCAATCAGCGCAACACCAGGGATAAAGGGGGGCAGACGGGGGGATTGGAGAGAGGGCTCCAGGACTCTTCACTGGACATCAGTGAGGAGAGCCCAGGTCCTCCGCTACCCACGCCTTCCCTGCGCAGAAGACTCCCGCGCAGTGAGAGGAGGAGGAGACTGGGTGTCAAACAACTTTTATGTTGGAAGAGGTTCAAGAAACGCCCACTGACGGATTCTGCCAGTGACTGAGGCAGCCACCATGAGGAGAGGCTGTGCAGTCAGAAAGTTTTAACAAGGCAAATTAACCAAGAAAGGCACCAGTTTACGCACGAGTAACTCATACCCATTACAATTGTTTTTATTAATTTTCCAATAAAAGACATCCAATTAACATATCAAATCATAATCCAATAAAAATAAAAAATAAAATAAAAAAGAGGTCAAATTATCTTCCAAATTGTAATTATTAATTTTACGGCTTCCCATAGTCTGAACCTTGAAGCATGTCCAAATCTCAGTCCTGCCTCTCGACGGTATTTCCATATTTCCACATCTCGATTTTAACTCTCCGCACTTGCTCAACAATTAACCATATGCCTTGTGCTTAAAAACTGTAGCCCAGGCATGCAGCTCGACAATGGAGCATCTGCTTTGCATTCAGAAGGTCCTGGGCTCAAGTCCCAAACTATGGAGAGATTCTTCCAGTCAGTGTAGACAGTAGTGAGCTAGATGGACTGAGGGTCTGACTCTGTAAAAGGGAGCTTTCTATGTTCCTAAAAGCACACAACACACCAGGGCCTTCTTGGTGGCTGCTCCCAGACTTTAGCTCACCCTAGAGAAGCTAGATTGGCTCCCTCCTTGTCCTTCTGCCAGCAGGCAAAGGCTGTTTTATTCCAACAAGCCTTTGGGAACTTACTTTTATTTAATGGAAAGGGTTTTTAAAAGGTTCCTACTATCTATATTTTTACAGATCTGTTTATATATTGTTTTAGTTCACACACACACACATTATATATATATATATATATATATATATATATATATATATATATATATATATATATATATATCCTCCTGTGTTTTATCAGTGTTGTTTTGATTTGTGTAAGCTGCCTTGAATCCTGGTTTGGGAAGAAGGCAGGATATAAATAAATTTAATAACGAATAATAATAACAACAATAATAAGCACATAGACTTAAAGAATATCAAGCACACATTTAAAGTATGTGACTTGCCCAAAGGGTCCTGGGTACCAAAGTTTCTCCCTCCCCGATCTACAATTCCCAGCACCCTGGTCAAATTACAGTTCCTGGGATTCTTTGAGGGAAGCCATGTGCTTGAGATGTGCATTGAATACACCTTAAATTAATGTTGTGGGTCTGCGCTAGATTGATATTAAGTGCAGTTTGGGAATGGAGCCAATAACCAAGAGGGTTGGGTAGACTGTTCTACACTGGCAGTCTTCCTGCAGAGATTGGACAGCCAACACTCCAGTGCTGGACTGAATGAAGTCTAATTCCATTATTCAATAGGTTGTCCCCACCTAAAACCTCCTCAAAGTAAACCAATGTCCACTCACTCACTTCCATACTAAGAGTAGGATAAGCATTGGATGCAACCCAAAGGGCAGGATCCATCCTGCCCACACAAGGATTTCCGCTTGTGCAATGGATCTTCTCATGTACTGGTGCCCTACAACCTCCCACAATCTGCTCCGGAGGATTGGAGGATCCCCCAGAACAGATTTAGCCGGGTGGGAGGAGAGGGAGAAGTTGCATTGCACAAGCAGAAATCCTTGCCTGCAGAATGAATTCCATGGCGTTGCTCTGGACACAACCCTAAGACTCTCAAGTCTTAAGGTAAATGTAAAGGGGCCCCTGACCATTAGGTCCAGTCGTGGACGACTCTGGGGTTGCTGCACTCATCTCGCTTTATTGGCCGAGGGAGACGGCATACAGCTTCCAGGTCATGTGGCCAGCATGACCAAGCCACTTCTGGTGAACCAGAGCAGCACATGGAAACGCCGTTTACCTTCCCGCCAGAGCGGTACCTATTTATCTACTTGCACTTTGATGTGCTTTCAAACTGCTAGGTTGGCAGGAGCAGGGACCGAGCAACGGGAGCTCACCCTGTCATGGGGATTCGAACCGCCGACCTTCTGATCAGGAAGTCCTAGGCTCTGTGGTTTAACCCACAGCGCCACCCATGTCCCAACTGTGCTCTTACACACAAACAAAAGATGCAGTTTCCTTCTCAACATGTTATCAATGCATTCATGTTCTAGTTGAAATCGCAGTCCATCAGCATCTTCCCGCAAATGTCGTGTGAAGGAAAAACCTGCCCAGCACCTCTTCTCCTCTCAGTCTCATCAGAACAACCAGCAGCTCCTTTGGCAGAGCTGGTGAGGTTATTCCAGGGCAGTGTGGATGGGAGGAGAACATGGCCCTAGGTACATCTGATTTGTATTGGATTTGGCTATCAAGCCGTTGTTATGTCTGGCTTGGCTTAGTTTCTGCTGACATCATGTAAACGGAGGAGAAGTCAGGCTGGATCCACTTCTGCTACTTAAATTAATTACCCTGGCTGGAAATCAGTTGCTTTGTTAGCAGTCACGACAGCAAGGGGGGGAGGAATCATGATGGAAACTGTTAATAAATTGTCGGGCACTTTGCATACAAGGAGCTGATCTGCCAAGACCTGAGGGGAGCACTGCTCAGACACCCCTTTCAGCTGATGGGAGAAAATAACAAATCTATTTTTACATGCGAAGGGATTACAATACAGGGCGATTAAGTGAGTGCTAATATATGTGCTCCAATTGTCCTATTTTCCAAGGACGGTTCCTGTTTTCTGGCCTGTTCCCAAGGTAAATTTTTCATCACCAGTTGATCTGTAATGCTGCTTTCTCATGGTAACCAATACTCATAGAATCACAGAATCATAGAATCATAGAGTTGGAAGAGACCACAAGGGCCATCAAGTCCAACCCTCTGCCAAGCAGGAAATACCATCAGAGCACTCCTGACATATGGTTGTTAAGCCTCTGCTTAAAGACCTCCAAAGAAGGAGACTCCACCACACTCCTTGGCAGCAAATTCCACTGTCAAACAGCTCTTACTGTCAGGAAGTTCTTCCTAATGTTTAGGTGGAATCTTCTTTCTTGTAGTTTGGATCCATTGCTCCGTGTCCACTTCTCTGGAGCAGCAGAAAACAACCTTTCTCCCTCCTCTATGTGACATCCTTTTATATATTTGAACATGGCTATCATATCACCCCTTAACCTCCTCTTCTCCAGGCTAAACATGCCCAGCTCCCTTAGCCGTTCTTCATAAGGCATCGTTTCCAGGCCTTTGACCATTTTGGTTGCCCTCCTCTGGACACGTTCCAGTTTGTCGGTGTCCTTCTTGAACTGTGGTGCCCAGAACTGGACACAGTACTCCAGGTGAGGTCTGACCAGAGCAGAATACAGTGGCACTATTACTTCCCTTGATCTAGATGCTATACTCCTATTGATACTCAAAGAGATCCACAACATCAGAAAAGTTGTCATAATAAAATAGAGCAGTGGTTCCCAAACTTTTTCAGGTCATTGTCCCCTTGGTTCCATAAACTCATCCCCAGTGCTCCCTGCCCTGTAAAAAGCATTATTTGGAATAGTTGTTTGCACGAACCACTAAGGACGAAAATAATGCAACAGAATTCCAAACAGCAGCAATTAATTGCACATTTATTCAACATCCAATTAGAAGTATTTAGTTTAATTAATTCAAAAAGAAAAAGATGAACTTGTTCCAGGGATATCAGCTTTTTAAAGTCTGATAGTCATTTACACTTCCCGCACACATACGCTGGCATGCCTTTGCCTCTATCTGCCCCTGTAAGTAATCCCTGTTGTTTTTGTCCATGGAGTTTTCTTGGCAGGGATACTGGAGTGGCTTGCTGGTTCCTGCTCCAGGTGGATTATGTTTAGTCAAAACTCTCCACTATGACCTGTCCGTCTTGGGTGGCCCTGCACAGCATAGCTCATAGCTTCTCTGAGTTATTCAAGCCCCAGAAATCTCTATGTGGGACAAGAAGCTACAGTTAGAACTGGATATGGAACAACTGATTGGTTCAAAATTGGGAAAGGAATAAGAAAAGGCTGTATATTGTCTCCCTGCTTATTTAACTTATATGCAGAATTCATCATGCAAAAGGCTGGGATGGATGAATCCCAAGCCGGAATTAAGATTGCTGGAAGAAATATCAAAAACCTCAGATATGCAGATGACACAACCTTGATGACAGAAAGTGAGGAGGAATTAAAGAACCTCTTAATGAGGGTGAAAGAGGAGAGCCCAAAATATGGTCTAAAGCTCAACATCAAAAAAATTAAGATCACGGCCACTGGTCCCATCACCTCCTGGCAAATAGAAGGGGAAGAAATGGAGGCAGTGAGAGATTTTACTTTCTTGGGCTCCATGATCACTGCAGATGGTGACAGCACTCAAGAAATTAAAAGACGCCTGCTTCTTGGGAGAAAAGCAATGACAAACCAAAACAGCATCTTAAAAAGCAGAGACATTACCTTGCCAACAAAGGTCTGTATAGTTAAAGCTATGGTTTTCCCAGTAGTGATGTATGGAAGTGAGAGCTGGACCATAAAGAAGGCTGATCGCCGAAGAATTGATGCTTTTGAATTATGGTGCTGGAGGAGACTCTAGAGAGTCCCATGGACTGCAAGAAGATCAAACCTATCCAACAAGTAATTCCACCACCTTGCAGGGGGCTGTACCATCCACTTGGGGAATGTGTGAAGTAGAGAAACAACTAAAATAGTAGCAGCTACAGAATACATTAAAAATGTCTACCAGAGGGTAGTTGAGCCTCTTTAGTGGTGGTACTGCATTTGTGGAATGTGTAGCAAATCTGGCGCCATCATTATAAGCTTCTAGGCACCAGGAGAAGACCTCCACGTTATCCCAGACTTTTTGGTTGCTAATTTTGGACCACACCTTAGTATGAATCTGGCCTCTTAGGTGCTGGTCATCTTTAAATAGGGTGTGTGCTAAAATTTGTCTTTTTCATAGTATTACTGCATGAGCACTTTCGGAAGTTTTGTCAAATTTATTATTGCTGCTGTTGTTATTTTTAAAAACTGATTTTAGCTGTTTTTGTGTTTCATTGTGTTGTAAGTCATTTTGAGACCTTTCGTCTGCACAAAGGGACAGATGAATGCAAATAATAATACAAATATTAATAAGCTAATCAAAACACCTCATATATGTTGCACAAAGCTTCGTCAATCCGTGGCTTATTCACACTAAGGGCTAACAATGGAAATACAAGGAAGCAATGCAAATGCATCCTCTCTCAGATTAAATGCTGTCCTGAAGCAAGAAGGCTTAAAAAGAGGATTAGGCAAAGTCATGGAAGAGAAGGCAACCAATGGCCACAAACCACGCTGGCTGTGCTCTACCTCCACTTTTGAGGCAATATGGCAGTTGATGGGAATCACAAATGGGTAAAGCACTAATGCACTCAGATTCTGCTTGTGGGTTTCCCACTGGAGTGTCCACTGTAAGTAAGGTAGGTTAAGGTAAAGGACCCCTGGACGGTTAAATCCAGTCAAAGGCAACTATGGGGTTGCGGCACTCATCTCGCTTTCAGGCCAAGGTTTGTCCACAGACAGCTTTCCGGGTCATGTGGCCAGCATGACTAAACCGCTTCTGGTGCAACAGAACACCGTGACGGAAACCAGAGTGCACAGAAACGCCATTTACCATCTCGCTGCAGCGGTACCTATTTATCTACTTGCACTGGTGTGCTCTTGAATTGCTAGGTTGGCAGGAGCTGGGGCAAAGCAACAGGAGCTCACCCCTTCGTAGGGATTTGAACTGCCAACCTTCTGATTGGCAAACCCAAGAGGCTCAGTAGTTTAGACCACAGCGCCACCCGCGTCCATCCACTGTAAGTGGACTAGATGGGCTGATCTAGCAGGGCTCTTCTTCGTCTTCTTCTTCACTTTTTGTTTTTAATTTTTTTAATGTTTTTAATTACTGTTGCTCTGGACAAAATAACATTTTATACAAACAAGTCAGCCAAATTACTGCGGATTTAGGAGACACGCAAGATGACAACAACATGATGATGGTTCAAGGTAGTGATTGTAACGGTCACACAGACTTCTTGCACACGCCTGTCATTCTCTATGGAAAAATACCTCGACAGAAAAATATAAAAACCGTGATCTCTTTTCTGGAATTCACAAGTTGAAAAGGAACAAACTACCACTCTCCAAGCAGTCACAGATGAACGCAGACAGACCAAAAATGGGTCTATTGTTTTCAGGCAAAGACCACCATGGAATAGAAAGCCCTATTTTAAAAAAGAAATCTAGCAGGGGATCTTTCCGATGGCCAATTCAGCATCAGAAACTGGAAATGAGGAGGTTCTTAAGACTCCAGTTTGATGGTTTCTAGGTACTGTGAGCAGCACCTGTAGCTGGAGTCAGGCAGGGCTCCCCCATCCTAAGCCTGATGGAAATGATCCAGACAGAGGTCAAGGACCACATCTTGCAGGACTCACAGCTGGCTGGCTTTCAGGTAACCCAAGGAGCAGCTGCAGCAGACGGGCCCCACATTGGGGGTAGGAGAAAAGTTCATCCAGTTTGTATCTTAATGTGAACCTACCTAGCTTCACCTTCTCAACGCAAACACACAAACTGAAGCACAGCTGTCCTTCGGAAATCTACATTTCCCTTTAGAAAAATGGAGTGGTCTGTGACAAAGACATGATTAGAACTTTCCCAGGTGCTCAAGGGAAAATAGAGAGTCATAGAAATGGACATGGTTTTCTGTTCATCCTTGTACATGTCTCAGTGCACACATGCACAAACCGATTAGTCATTGATTAATGTGCATTACTCATGGGAACCCAAGGAAATGAATACACCTTCTCATAGATCTCCTCAGCCCACAAAGTGTCCTTCATTTAAATCTAAATAAAGCAATTATTCCCCGGTGATTTAATGCCGCAGAAATACTTAGCCCATTAAACGTCAGTTAGGTAAGACACTTTCCCATCCTGGTTACAAAAGAGTTAGTCATCGATAGGTGTAGAGAAATAATCATTTGTGGTCGGATTTAGAAAGGAGCATCTGCCAGACAAAGGCTTTCCTTCTTCTTAGTCCTATTTGTGCATAAATTGATGGGGAGCCGCAAGCCAGCAGGGTGACAGCCGCTGTCGTAAGTGCAAAGAGAATCTCACGGAACTGGAAGCACACGGGGAGGGAGTGGATTAAAGGTCTCAGCAAAGGCACTCAAGAGTTTCTGCAGAGGAGAAGAGCAACATGGATCCATGCAGGCAAAACAAGAGAAAGTTCACTGTAGCGTGACACTTAGCCTCCAGTGGAGGATGTGCAGATTGCAAGTTAAGTGAAAGAATATTTCTTGGCTGCATGCAGCTGGTAGCTTCACAAGGCACAGCTACATCAGTGGTGGCTGGTGCCCATTAGGGATGGGTAGGGTGGGAGGAAGGGAGACCCACAGCAGGGGGCGCCAGAGCCAATGACCAGACGGAGCCAACAAATTCTAGTTTTGCCCAGTAATCCTCCCTGCTGGGTTCTACAAGGGCAACCACAAGACTAAGGAGGAGGAGGTGGAGGAGGGACTGGGTGAGGGCAGGCTGGGATTGGTGGGGCAGTGCCCCTTTGCCCTAATGGACCAATGTCCACTGCTCAGGAATAAGTCCTACTGAATTCAAGGGGGCTTACTCCCAGGTAAGCGAGGTTAGGTTTGCAGCCTAGGGGTTGTCTCAATTGCCAGTACTACCCAGAGCAGACACATTGCTATGAATAGACATGGCAAACTTACGTCCAACTAAGTTAGTTGGCTACAATCCCTAAGATCTGATATTAGTCTAGGAGGTGAAGACCAAGTCTGTTCATCTCAGAATTCACAAAGATTGGACTCAGCCAACACCCTTTGCTGCTGTTTTTAATGTAAGTGGGTCTCCTATGCTCTGTTTTCCTCAATAATGTAATGCACGGTTGCCCTTCAAGATGACTTGGAAGCTTTGATTGGCACACAGTGTCGCTGTCAGAATAGTCACTAGTTCACAAGAGCATAAGAAGAGCCTTCAGCTGGATCAGGCGAAAGACCCACCTAGTCCAGTGTTCTGCTCTCACAGTGGCCAACCAGATACCTGTGGGAAGTCAGTGAGTGGAACCTGACCACAAGAGCATCTTCCCCACCTGCGATTCTGAGGAACAGGAATTCAGAGGTGTAATGCCTCTGACAGTGGAGCTAGAGCATAACCCATTATGGTGTAGCCAGATGGGATCATAGAAACCAATTCTGAAAGAGCTACATTGCCTACCCATTTGCTTTCAAGCCCAGTTCAGGGCGCTGGGGCTTCCCTCTCAAGACCTAACGCCTGAAGCAGCTCCTGCTAGGGAGGGGGACATCTCTGGCCCTCCAGAAGCTGTTCAACTACAACTCACAGAATTGTAGAGTTGGAAGGGACCATGAGGGTCATCTAGTCCAACCCCCTGCAATGCACAAATCTTTTTGCCCAATGTGAGACTTGAACTCACAATCCTGAGATTAAGAGTCTCATGCTCTACTAACTGAGCTATCCTTGATCACAGGCCATGCTGGCTGGGACTGATGGGAGCAGGAGTCCTTGGAACTTCTGGAGGGCCCAAGTTTCCAAATCCCTGCTGCTGCACGGGAGCATAAACAATGATACTGTAAAAAGTGTTTATTTATTACAGGCATAGGCAAACTTGGCCCTCCAGATGTTTTGGGACTACAACTGCCATCATCCCTAGCTAACAGGACCAGTGGTGAGGGATGATGGGGAATTGTAGTCCCAAAACATCTGGAGGACCGAGTTGGCCTATGCCTGATTTATTACATAGCGCAGAAGTTAAGCCCTAGTGCCTTAACTTGCAATTGCTGTGCTTTCTGATACATAAGTGGATTTTGACGCAGCCTGACTCCTTTCTTAAACTGATTGCTTTTAAGCTTTGGAATACAGAATCAGCCAAAGCAGTTAAATTAATTTGGTCTGGCCAGAATGCACATGGCGCTGCATAAGCACCCAACAGAATCATTTAGAGTCAATGGTTCCCATTCAGACTAGCACAGAGACAGCCAGAGGTGTTCAGATTGCTTGGAACACATTTCATCCATTTGCTAAACTTTAACATTTGACCCGATGTGGAAAGTGCTCTGACTCTCACTCATGATTGTTGAAAGCTCTGGTTTATTCTTATGATCACAAATCCAAGTTCGGGTTAAAACCCAGAGCACAAACAATGATACAGACAAGGTACCGTTTCTCCAATATAAGTATTGCAACCAATCAATTGAACTCTTACGCAAACGACACTTAGGAAAAAGCTGGCCACCTGTTCGGTGATTTATGGGAGTTTGCCTAATAAATAGGGCATTACAAATCTTCTGAATGCCATGGCAAACTAGTCAGAAGAGGGTAAATTACATGACAACTCAAGTCAAAGTAGAAATTACAGTATAAAAGTTCACGTGTCTGGGTTTCTGGGACTCCCACCTTACATTTGGAAATGTATTTTCCTGAAGTCCGGCTATTAGTAAAACATTAAATCTTGGAAGTATGAGTGCTTTAGAAACTTGTATATTTTAAACAGAAACAAGATAGGAAAGTGAAGTGCCATAACAGGGCAGAATGCCACAGATCATGGGGGGAAATATATAGATTTTTTTTCTATCAATATCATACAATTGTTAGATCAAAACTTTGACTCAACTTTGTTGTTGCTTAGTGTTTGTGTGGATGTGTTTCTTTTTTCTTCCTTTTCCCTCTTTCTCCTTTTCTTATTATTCTGTTCTCTTTAGATATTAGCTTTGTTTGGCTTTTATTGTATTATACATTGAAAACATTTAATAAAATTGAGTTTAAAAACAGTAACAACTTTGACCCAACTTTGTTGTTGGGTCAGGCATTAAAGGGGATTCAAACGAAACGCCAAACGAAGGATTTTTATGTACAAATTTCACGGAGCCATTTACTAGAATAGGACTCTGTTAATGTCAAGTGTACAAAGCTAGATACAGACAAAGAAAAACGAAGGTGTAACCAAGATTTTAGTCTGTGCTTTAAATGCCTTTCCATCTGCAACCAACTGGAATGTTCAAAAAGAGAGTCAGTTCCTACTCTTTGATGAGCAAAGAATGCCTGAACTCCCCCTGAACCAAAGCAGGGTCTCAGCCGGCTAATTCGCTGTCAGATACTTGATTTCCTGAGGATTTGCTGGTTTATTTTCTTGTATCACCTCCTGTTCAAGGAGACACTTGCAGGTGTTTTAAGCTTCCCATAGCCGAGGCTCACTGGTTTCCTATTGTCATCAGTCCTCCCTTCGGAGTGAAATTAAAGAACCAGAAAAACAGGAAGCTTTGTGGCAGCTATTAATGAAACTGTATATTTGGAAAAGATTCTGAAAGCTGCTTTTCTTAGATCCGTCAGCAAATGGCAGTATGCAATGCCAACCCTTTACTGTTAAAGAATTCCAGTGGTGAAGAATGTTTTCGTTCATGCCAAGAGAGTTTGTGTTGGGAGCTCCTACAGCCCAAGAAAATGCGCCTTTAATCAGATGGGTTGCATTCAATGCTACTCCTACTTGAAGTAGACACATTAAAATTAGATTTTAAAAAAATCTTTATTTGTGTCAGCCACAAACCACAGCAAAGGAATCAAATACAAAAAAGTACAGTCAGATATAACTAAGTGGTTGGCTTTACAAAATACAGTCTAAGAATTTGCGCCTATACAAATGAAAGAGTTAATGACTGCCCTTGACCACAAATAAAGCATATGAGCGAATGAACCAAAGCTGCTCGTGCCCATTAACTTCAATGGGTCTACTCTGAATAAAACTAGCGTTGAATGCCACCCCATGTGTTCGGTACCACCTAGCTTGACATTTGAGGCAGGCATTGCAGATACTGATATTTGTATTTCCAAGCGAGGGGATGCACATTTTGGTAACAACCCATGTCACTGGAAAGGCATGATGGAGGGGCAGGTGCCCTGGCTGGGGAAGAGGCTTTAGCAAGCAGATGCTTCTTTTAACATGGGAATCATTTCTCAACCTCAGCCCCCATCTGCAATACTGATCCAACTCACAAGTTTGTTGTAAAGATTAATAAGGTAGTGTCTCTCTCTCTCTCTCTCTCTCTCTCTCTCTCTCTCTCTCTCTCCTCTGCTGTATTATACCCAGGGTGTGAAATCCCCATTTAGTCTGCAATTCTACACCCACGTAAATGGGAGTGAGCCCCACTGAACTCAAGAGAGGCTCCCTTTTCAGTAGACATGTACAGGCTTGGATAGAAAATAAGAAAACATACATGCATTTCTGCAAAAATCAGTCCTAGGTTGGTGAACAAACTCAGGATGAAATCAGATGTGAAGCAGGAGATCCGTTGACAGGATAGATCCCTGTGTAGCAGCTTTTGATGGCAGGCTGATTCAGATTGGAGACATGGCTTGCAGGAGAGGATTTTAACTCTCTCTCTCAATTTTCCCAATCTAGATCAGCCTTCTGTAGCTGTTGTTTACCCTGCAGGGGGGAAACAGACCCATTATCCAATCTTTTAATTTGCCTGTTATCCCATCTTTTAACAAGAGCATTGTTGTTTGATTCCGACTAGACTTCATAGTTTTATTCTGCCCAGATGTGCAGAGCTGTTAAATGCAAAAAAAAAAATTTTTTTTACATTTTAACAATGTACTCTCTCTCTCTCTGTCTGTCTGTCTGACTGTCTGTCTGTCTGTCTTTTAAGGAAAATGAGTTGGGTTCCACCTAAGATGGCAGGAACCTAAGGAAGCTTGCGGCTCCTAACATAAACCGTGCAGATTGAGTTATAAATTAAACGGTGACACCTCATGTATAAAAGTAATTTTAAAGCACAGAATACATTAAGTCATTCGCATTCTCCACAGTTAATTCATCTGTCATCGAGTGACTCATAAACTATTTGACTCCATGACAGCTCCGAAGGAGAGCAAGCCAGGAAGTTTTCCTGCAGGTGTGCATCTGGGCGGAAGGGAAAGAAGTTTTGTACGTGCATCAAGGCGGGGTGAAGACGATGGCGGGGAGGGGAGGCTGCATGGAACTGTCGAGAGCCCTGTAAGGGAGGGGGAAACTTGGGGGGGAGAACAATTCAATTTTCTTTGCATTTAATAATTTGCACTTCTCAAGCAGCAAACATACATCTATGCAGAAGGGAGTGAGAGAACACCTTCTCTCCCTGTACAACGGTCCAACCATTAGGTAGGCTGAGGCAGCTGCTTCAGGCGGCACCGACCTGGATTGGCAGAATCCAATCCCTCCTAAACTTTGCCTGCTGCTTTCAGGTAAAAGGCAAAGGTAAAGGGACCCCTGACCATTAGATCCAGTCGTGGCCGACTCTGGGGTTGTGGTACTCATCTCGCTTTATTGGCTGAGGGAGCCGGTGTACAGCTTCCGGATCATGTGGCCAGTATGACTAAGCCACTTCTGGCGAACCAAAGCAGCGCACGGAAATGCCGTTTGCCTTCCCGCTGGAGTGGTTCCTATTTATCTACTTGCACTTTGACGTGCTTTCGAACTGCTAGGTTGGCAGGAGCAGGGACTGAGCAACAGGAGCCCACCCCGTTGCGGGGATTCGAACCGCCGACCTTCTGATCGGCAAGTCCTAGGCTCTGTGGTTTAGACCACAGCTCCACCTGCGTCCCTCTGCTTTCAGGTACAGTGAGGGAAACTACCTTACCACTGGTACTGAAGGAAGATTTAATGACACAGCTGGACAGATTCTTTCTATGGAATGTCAGAACATTAGAAGAGCCTGCTGGATCAGTCCAATGACCCATCTACAGGAGTGGACCTTGGGGTCTCAAATGTCAACGGTGCCCTGTGCGACGCCAAAATTTGGTGCCCCTCCGCCTCTCGTGCTCCATTCTAAATCGTAGTTGTGGTGTCTCCTGCGGTGCTCCCAAGGCTCTGCATTCAGTGTGACCAAGTTGGTTGCGCTCTCCTAAATCTGCCTCTACCATCTAGGTCAGCACCCTATTCTCACAGCGGTGGTGTAGCGTGGTGGTGGGGGCACCGGGGGAGTTGCCCCAGGCACAAAATAGCTAGGGGCACAAAATTTCAACACCCTCAGTATAGCCCTACCTCACAGGGTTGTTGTGAGGAGCCTCATACACTATGGATGAAGGGTGGGACATGGATGTAATTTGCGACTCAGCACTTTTTGTCCTCACGCCGAATCGCTGTCGCATGTTGTCACACAGACAAGTCTAATTGGCAAGGCGGCACTCTGGCATCCTTCTTATCACTGGATCTCTGATTGGGCTGGGATCACTCAAGGACGGAGGACAACCAGGCAGCATCACTGTCAAAGCAGCGGTGGAGAGGGGAAAGAATGAGTGCGAGTAATGCTGGGGTTGAGAGGAACAATGAAGAGGTGTGAGGAAACGTTTTAAACCAGCCATCCCCAACCTTTGGCCCTCCAGATGTTTTGGACTACAGTTCCCATCATCCCTGACCACTGGTCCTGTTAGCTAGGGATCATGGGAGTTGTAGGCCAAAACATCTGGAGGGCCGAAGGTTGGGGGTGCCTGTTTTAAACCTTAAAATTATCCTTCCTCCTCCCCGCAAATTTTATTTATTTATTATATTTATATCCCACCGTTTCCTCCAAGGAGCTCAATGTGGCATATGCGGTTCTCTCCCTCCTCATCTAATGTCCACAACAACCCTGTGAGGTAGGCAGCAACTGGCCCAAGGTCACTCAGTGAGCCCCGTGGCTGAATGGGGATTTGAACCCCTGGTTTCTCCCAGATCCTAGTCCTTATTTAATCCCCACAATCCTCTGAGGCAGGTTAGTCTAAGAGAGGCAGTGACTGGGCCTAGTGAGCTTCATGGCTGAGAAGGGATTTGAACCTTGATCTCTCCCAGGTCTTAATAGCCTGATGCTCTAACCACTACAACCAGCGTGGTTCTCAGTTTGTCAAATCTCTTTAACTGTCACAGGCACATCATACCAGGCCAGTCTTCCTCCATTCCTCCTGCAACATTTTCCTCTCTTTTTTTTTGCAATGTGTCAACAGCCCACCATGATTTACTGCTCATTCTGCGTGCCCCCCCGCATCCCTTCCTCCTGACTTTCCATTTTAAGATACTCAGCTATCATCAGTTCTTGGGGGCCTTTTTTTTCCGACCGCAGAACTCAAGTGCTTTGACCCTTCCAGGGCTCATTAAGCAACAGATGAAACTCTGTACGAGCAAATTGCCCAAGAGGCAGCTCAGGGCCTGGCAGCCCCCATTACCAGGGAAATATTTCAAAGCCGGCCTGGCTCTTGGGTTTAAAAGAGGCATTGCTTTGGCTCAAGTAACCCAGCTGTTCTGTTCCGAGATAAAGACAAAAGACCTCCAGTCGGGAGAGCAGCACACAAGGGATCGCTTGTGTGGCTCATCTCCTGGGCTACAAAGTCGGGCTCATTATCCAGACAACACGCCCATTCTGAGTCTACTCATTTGTTTACTGCTCATAAAGATGGTGTTGTGGGGGAAAGCACAGCCTTGTCTGCCTTACGTATATTTGAGGTACTTCAGTGGAAGTGATTCGTAAGTGAAAATAACAGCAATCCCAATCATACTTTCTTACTCAGTTGCGTTATCATGTTACAAGCTTGCAGTTTTACATGTGTTCCCTTCACTCGCCAGCATCACATCACAGGAGAGCATGACCTGGAAGCAGAACTCAGGACAGAGCCGTGTGGTTCCCAGAGTGGGCAGCACCTGGGAAAGTGCTAAGAGGCAGTGATGTAGCTTGGGGGCACAGGGGCAGTTGCCCCAGGTGGAAAATTGTTAGGGGCAAAAAATTTCAACACCTGGTGCTGCCTCAAGACAGATGTATGCTTCTGTTGCTGGGCTCCTTTGAAAACAGCTTCTCCAAATGTTGAAATACACATTTATTAAGCAACCAGAAGCCTTTCTACTTGGAATGATAGGTTTGGAATTGCCCAAGAAATATGTCAGATTGTTTTTGTATGCCACAACTGCTGCTAGAATTTTGCTGGCCAAAAATTGGAAATCACAAGAAGTACCACAAGAAGTGGAGGAATGGCAGATGAAGATGATGGATTTTTCAGAGCTAGCTGACCTGACCGGAAGAGTCCGCGACCAGAAGAAGGAGAAGTATCAAGAGGAATGGAAGAAATTCAAAGATTATTTAGTTAAATATGTTAAGATAAATTAAATAGAATTACTTGCGAGTATCAGATTGGCCTAGGATTTAATTATGTGATGTTGTAGAATACTATGGATAAAAGTTAAAATAATAAGAAAGAAAGAGGTTAATGGATCAGGTAAATTTTATGTGAAATTAGTTTTGGAAAACTGCTACAATGGTTTATATGGAAACTCAGCCAGGGGACTCAAGGAAGTCACCCAACAATGATAACAAAAGTGGAATTTTTACAGTTTGGATATATGTTTGTTTGTTTGCTTGTTTTTTGATGTTTTTTGTTTATGTTTGTTATAAATTTGGGGGGGAAAGAAAAGAAAAGAAAACAGCTTCTCCATGCAAACCAGGAAGCGACCTCTCCGGACAACAGAATGACTCTTCTTTTCTTATCTCTGCAGCTGAGATCTCCTGGGTGACACAGATGCCTTTAGGCAGTTGAGTGGTCTGTCCATTTCCCTCCCCCCACCCACCCCTCTGAGCAGCCCTGGGCACCAGCAACCCGCGCTATGCCACTGCTAAGAGGCAAGGGGGACGCTGACTATGAGACTTTGAAAAGCTGGTATCACTGGATCAAATCCATCCATTTTGCTGAATTAATTAATCTAAACAGTTCAAATTGGACTTGGAATAAATGTGCAATTAATTGTTACTGTTTTGAATTTTGCTGTGTTATCTTCTTTAGTGGGTCGGGCAAACCGAATCATGAATAATGCTTTGTATAGGGTAGGGGCACCGGGGATGAGTTTGTGGAACCCAGGGGCGGTGGCCGGAAAAGGTTTGGGAACCACTGGGATGGAGCAGAAATGAGCTGATCTTCCCAGGGCCACCCCCAAGGGCACCCCAGCATTTTCTCCCATGTCTTCCTGGTTAGTGGCACCCAGCTTGATCGGTGACACCCAGTCTTGTTGGTGACACCCAGGCTGGGCATGTTACAGGAGATCCAGATGGCTCCTTCTCTTTCTTAATTCAGGCATCAGCTAAAACCAACCTCAACACTCTTCAGATATACTTTTCGGTAAGGGTGTTCTTGGATAATTGAATATCACGTATGTCTGCTTTTACAAGAGATAGACAAATCTGTCCATTTTGGTTTCTGCGTTTCTCATTTTTCCAGCTTTAGAGTTCACCACATTACGGACGTTAGTTTGGGATTTATTTGTGGTTTTTTTAATGTGCTCTTGAAAATTCGTTCAATTTTTTAGTGCAGATTTCCTCAGATACGCATTTTCTCTTAATATGCATATTTTTGTTTGTTTGTTTTAGAAAAAGCTTTTTATTGAATTTTCGTTACATACAAAAACATATAGGCAGGGGGGAAACAAGGAGGTGACAAAGAAAAAGGAAAGGCAATACAGAGTTGCAGAATGAAATAACAAGAGTAAACCAGCACACCAAATTACAATCCTGAATATCAGAAAGTATTTAAGTACTCCAACAAGAATGAATAAGAAGAAGCCAGAGGGTAACATACACATTGCCGTATTTCCCTAAATAAGATGCATTTTTGGTGCCTTATTTTTACTACTACATGCATTGATATACGGTACATTCTTTCCCCTAATATAACTTTTTTTGTACATGTCATTTAATTGGAGAACTGCATTGCAAAAGTCAGAGGTGCAACTCTGAAGGAAGTGCGTTTCAGGTATTGTTTCAGGAAGTGTGAATGGGGGAGGGAAGTATTTAAATGCAAACTTAGCTGAATTTCTCCCCTGTCCATAGTTATTTCAGCTGCTCGTTTGATTATTGTGTGTTGTTCACTGTTTCGTAGGATGGTTGTTAAGCTGCCTTGGGTCTGGATATAAATATTTCCATCAGCCAAGTTAACCCATGTCTAACTATCTACTGCCTAATTAAGTTAAATGCATTTTTTTAATTAGGCAATATATATACATATATATATATCTGTTGCCTAATTAAGATATATACCTTTTTGGAGACATGTGTTCACCATGACTCTGAAAAAGGAGGCTCCTAGAGGTGTTAACCTTGCTATGGTTACAAAGAACAAGCATGATGAGTCAAGACAATGTGTGCCTCCTAGAATTCAGAAGAGCTGGAATCATATCCTTTATGTAATAGAAACAATACAATGGAAAGACAGAGAAAACAGCTAGGATTTTATTGATAGCCAATTCATAGACACAACTCTGAGGTAACTTACAACCTCCTGGCTCAACCCATCTTTCCAAGGATCTAATATGTGTCTTATGCAGTGCTGTTTTTCTATAAAAATAATAATAATGTGCTGGAACGCACCATGAACACCTCCCTTGTTCTCTTATAATGGCAATGGTGCCCACCTGAGAGGTGCTAGAATGGAGTTCCAATAAGTTCTAGCTGAAAAAAGCCCTAGTCTTGTGTCAGTAAGATGTCAAAAATTCCTAAGACCAGTCACTATACATACAGTGAATAAGAAATACATCTTCTTACACAAATGTTCCACCTTTCTTCCATCATGGAGCCCAAGGTGACATCTATAAGTGGTTCTCAGGAGAGATTCCATTCAGACACTGATTTCCCACTTAAATTCAGCTGTTGAAAAAAATAAATAATAACCCACCAGCAATGCTGGTGAAAACAAAGTCCTAGGCTCAGAATGTTCTGAGAGGCCCTCTGTTCTTTAATTCTACTTATATGTACTTTGCACATGGCTCTGCTTGGTAGATCTTGGGGTTCTAGCAGAATACAAAAGAGATCCAACAAGCCTAAAATCCGCCTGCTCCTGCTTTAGGTCCAGATGAAAATCCTCCATGGAAGAAGTCTCCCCATAGCCACTTCGTGGTGCATTGCCACATTGGACAGAAGTCCCATCTCACCCATAATGTTGTTCAACACAGATTTCGTCTTGCACATCGGAACTTCAGAAAAATGGCATCAGTATCTATCCTGCCACAAACATACGGTTGATGCAGTGAGTGGCTTTATGACCTCTGTAGTTGCCTCAACACTTTCTGCACACTTCTTCTCAAGAACTGTGCATGGTGGGCCTTTTTCCCTACACAGAGATTCTCACGTGAACAGGAAAATTGGATCCATGTCCTGTTCTTTCCCCAGTCGCTGTGCCCTAAAAGTGTATTCTGTGAGTGTACAGGTACATCTGGTGGCTGAATGATGTACTGCAGATAAAATACCTTGTCCTTATAGCACATCATCTCCAAAGCCAACATGGTGCCTTCAATATGTTGTGGGACTCCAACTCTCGTCATCCAAGACTGTTGGCTGAGCTGGTTGGTGCTTGGATCCCAACAACAGCTAGGCATTGGCTACTCCTGGTCTAAAGCTCCCAGAAACACAGGAAGTTCCTGAACAGATCCTGGTTGCAAGGAAGGTGGATTTATCTATTTTCTTGGAAACAACATCTATTCCAAGATCTGCAAGGGTCTTCCATATCTCGATTTGGAATTGAGCACATATATGTGCAGAGGTCTATGCTCAGACATTCCACTCATTTGGTTTGGAGCTCTCACCAGCAGAACTAGTCAAAAAAACCATAAAGTTCCAATGCTAAACTACAGGTTAGGCCTCTACAGTTCCATTGGTCAGAAATAATCACAAGACATGCCCAAATGTAGTTACCCATGGGGAGAGCACCCCAGATTCCCATCCAGCCTAGTTGGATAAAATATTGGGGGGAGGCAGGCAATGCCCATCAACTTTGAGGGGGCTGGCCCCTCTCAAATATTTTATTAGGACTTGGCTCCTAAGGCTGGCTTAAGGCATTCTGCAGCCTGAGGTGAAGGACAAGATAGCACCCCCATTTCAGATACAGAAGCTGATTGGATCAGTAGCTGAATTTTATTTTGACACTACGACAGCATCATCCTGAGAGCAGCAGGCTAGCTTAGGGGGCCATGGGAAGGCTCTCTTATAACACCTTGCCACCGCTCTCATGCCACCTGTCTTGGCCTATCAGTGTCCTGGATTCTACTACAGCTGGGATTGTTTATTTAGTCGAGGGAATAGTACCACACCCTTCAATACAATTCCCAGGGCAGCTCACAAAATTTAGAAAGACAATAAAATGAATTCAAAGCAGGCGAATATACTAGAAACAGAACACAAGCTCCTGTTTCCTCTCTGAAGAGGACGACGGAAGCTGCTACGTTCAGAGCTGCAGGAAATGTTTAACATGCTTCTACAAGAAGCATGGCAGGTGTACATTGCAGCATGGGAAACCACCTGAGTTGGAGAGCCTTGCTCTGTGCATTCCTGAGCATCATGGTGGCTCCAGCCCAGGGCAGTTCTATCCTTCAGGATCACAGACAGATGTAGTTGCCCCTAAATCCTACCAACTTGCCCACTCTGCCGTTTATACTGGGATGTGCGCATCCATGTTCCAAGGTGACCGCACCCATGTGCACCACTGCCAGGAGACTCTCCAAACATTTCAAAATGCCCCCCCCCCCAAAAAACTAATTCACTTCCATTTAAAGCGAAACAAACAAACAAAGGATGTATCCAAGGAGTTTCAACTTTGCAAATATGTAGATGTCTCCAACTTGCCATCAGCGTGTTGCAGCAGACAGGCCAAGCCAAGAGGAAATTCTTTGGCAGTGACATCAATTCAGCACTAACTAATGTAATGAGATTTGATTGAAGGGCTCTTTGATAAGCAGAGCGACTGAACTGTGTTGGGAAAACAAGCAATCAACGCTCTTAATGCGAAAGCGAGGCTTCTTCATCCCTCACAGGATTCTTCTCTTCTTCATTCAGCCAATGGGCAGGTGTCATGTTTGGACCCAAATAGCCAAAATAATGATATCATCATCACTATTATTATTCGTGCATAGCACCATCACTGTATTGTCCTCCAACATTTCTCCGATGAAAATAGGGATATCCTTTCCAATAATTGTTGTTGTTTAGTCGTTTAGTCGTGTCCGACTCTTCGTGACCCCATGGACCAGAGCACGCCAGGCACTTCTGTCTTCCACTGCCTCCCACAGTTTGGTCAAACTCATGTTGGTAGCTTCAAAAACACTGTTCAACCATCTCGTCCTCTGTCGTCCCCTTCTCCTTGTGCCCTCCATCTTTCCCAGCATCAGGGTCTTTTCCAGGGAGTCTTCTATTCTCATGAGGTGGCCAAAGTATTGGAGCTTCAGCTTCAGGATCTGTCCTTCCAGTGAGCACTCAGGGCTGATTTCCTTCAGAATGGAGAGGTTTGATCTTCTTGCAGTCCATGGGACTCTCAAGAGTCTCTTCCAGCACCATAATTCAGTAATAATAATAATAATAATAATAATAATAATAATAATAATAATACCCTGCCCATCTGATTGGCTTTCCCCAGCCACTCTGGGTGGCTTCCAACATATATAAAACATGATGAAACATTAAACAATTTAAAACTTCCCTATACAGGGCTGCCTTCAGATGTCTTCTAAAGGTTGCATAGTGACTTATCTCCTTGGCGTTGGGGGTCACATATCTCCATACACTCCAACATTTCTCGGATGCAAATAGGAACATCCTAAGGAAAAGCAGGACATTCTGGGATCAACTCAGAAACTGGAACAGCTTCTGTAAATCCAGGA
Organism: Podarcis liolepis; assembly: GCF_965112155.1. Classification (NCBI taxonomy): domain Eukaryota; kingdom Metazoa; phylum Chordata; class Lepidosauria; order Squamata; family Lacertidae; genus Podarcis; species Podarcis liolepis. The sequence continues at coordinate 27,771,794 of NC_139567.1, read as the reverse complement.
CTGTCCCTGGAAAACAGGGAAACTTGGTGGGTCTGGTGTATATGAAGTATCACAAGCAGGAGGGGGGGAGAGGGTAGGTCAAAAGAGCTCAGTTTTGACAGTGGAGATAGAGCAAAGGGAGAGATGGCTAGCCAGGAACCTGGGAAGTGGCTTTATACAAAGTCAGAGCCATTGGGCGATCTAGCTGTGCACAGAGATTGAGACTGGGACCTTCTGTAGGCAAAGCAGGTGTCCTCCCACTCAGCCCTTTCAAGGAACAGATGTGAGCAAACTTCAGCTTGCTTTAAGTTGGGGATGAGAGCTGAGGGATCAGGAGTCAAGCAAACAATCAAATATTTGTTTTCAGAATAAGGACCCCGTTGTATGTCTTTTTTGCTACAGGCAGAGCCTCCTCAGTTCCATCAGTCTCAATGGTTTCTAGAGAAAGGGCCAAGGTGAGCTCTATCCAAACCTTCTCCATCTTTGCAGATCTGTGGTTGGATTGCACTGTAAATCTCTGCCTCTTGAAATGGAGATAACATGGTGTCAGTTGCCATGATGTCTATTTGTCAAATTAAATTAAAGTCTCCAGAATAAATAGCATTTCCTCTCTCTCTCTCTCTTTCTCATCCCTCCGGTCATGGGCGCTTCATGAATTCATACATGCCAGAACATTATTATTTATGAGTATCCTTCTTTCTGGGGAAGTTATTTGCTTAAAAAGTGCACATCTCATATCCCAGGCTGCCGAGCCCCAGGCCTTGATCAAGTCTGGCTTCATCCTCTCCCATGAACGAAAGCCAGTTGCTCCTGATTCTCCTCCTTCCTGGCCCGACATCCTGTTCCTAGCCTCTTCCTTTCCTCCTCTGGTCTCTGCTAAGTATTTCCTTCGTTTGATTACCCATAGGCGTACATTCTTAAAAATGTATGAATGAGTGAATGAGTGAATGAATGAACGAATCTTTATTTGCATCAGCCACCAGCCATAGCAATAAAACAAAATGCAAAATAAAACAAATGGGATAAAGGTAAAATGTTAATTTTATAAAATACATTTTGGGGATCTGGATCAATAGTCAACTAATGGATCTTATTCTAAATGCCCCGGTTAAAAACCTTGCAGCTTCTGCTGTCACCTGTTCATCTTGATCTGCCAAGAGAAAGGACACTGTGACCCTCTTAAAAATGTCATTTTTACAATGCCATTATTTCAATGGGTGTAGGACGTGGAGGTGGGGATTGGTGGGGCGATTTGATTCAGTTTACATTTAAAGGCAAACCCACTTTGAAATTTGCACTTCCCTGAATTTTGCCATGCAAGTCTCCAGCCAAGTGATACCTACAAAACTGTGTGCACTAGGGCAAAGTTTGCACCCACTGGGGGATGTAGCATACCGTACATAAATGCATTTACATTAGGAGAAATAGCTTTCCCAAAAAAATGTGTATATTGGACAAAAATGTGCCTGTTAGGAGAAATTTGCACTAAAATGCTGATGAATGAGGATTTTTTTTAAATTCGCAAATTCAACGTCTGGCAAAGGCTGGGGGGGTTCAGTTGTTTAGTCTATTGACGTTGGCTTAATCCTATTTTTAGGTGTTCCAGTTGATTGGAAGGAATTCTAGTGGTCTTGTTGTTGCATATTATGTGAATTTGTGGCTGTGTCTTTGTGTTGCTTTCCACTCTGGTATCTGCTCAGATCAATAAAATGAAGATTTTAGTGAGAGGGCTGTGGCGAGAACCTTCTTCCTCAGTATCTAGATTTCAATGTAAAATGATTTTTTTTAACGGACGAACTTTTAGCTAAATTAGTTCCCCCACCTCCATCGTGGGCTCAGGTTGTATGTATGTGTAAATAAACTCTATATCCTGAAGACACCACAATTTCCTCTGTCTCTCATTCTGAGGAAACCAGAGATTGGTACCACTCAGAGACTGGGATAGCATGCGACAATATAGTAGAAGAGGATGTTTTGTTTTGTTTTCTGTCTGCACTTTTTATTATTATTCAGCAACTTATAATTTTTTTTCACAAATGAAAAAATAAACGAAGAAAACAAACCCCAAAATAAGAGGAAAAAACCCAAAGCCTTCAACATTTGTTCTTGGCTGACCGAATCCACTTCCCGTGAGAGTCCCCTTTCACAGCTCTTCCCTAATCCTCTAGAAATCGCCTGCTCTCTCTCTCTACAGCTGTCGATTCTCCCTGATAAAACTAGTTGTTCAATTATTCTTGGCAGAGATATCACGGCCAGCCTCAAAGGGCTCCAAGCCCCAGAACTCGGCCAACTTCAATCGCGCCAGACCCATGACAAGGTGGCCTGTGGGGACTCAGGCCTGTTTGAAGCCTGCTCTGTCCATCTCGGGCGGGGCACTCTGCCGCTGCCCTTTACCTTTGCTAACACACCCAAATGCCCTGAGGAGCATTTGTGGCCGTGTGGGGTGGGCGGCATTGGCGGGAGGGGGGTGGGTGGGAGAGGAAGAAAGAAAATGCCGTGGTAGCACGGCGAGAATGCTTGTGTGATAAGATAATTACAAATGAAAGAGAGATTAGCAGAGGCTGTCGGGACAAATGCTTCCAAAATGGTTTCTGAGGCGCTGGCGGTTTGTTCTAACAGGGAGAGTCAGCTGCAGCTGCCGTCTCCATGGTGACCCCGGGCAACAAAGGCCCCGCCGGGATCCCCGCATGAAAATGGAAGGCTAGTCGGGGGGTGGGGGGGGGGAGAAGAGATGACAGACTGGGCCAGACCTGCGTCACACAAATGGACTGGTAATTAACACATTTTCCCCCCTTCCCCACACTTGTCTCTCTCCAGCCTCTGCCCACCCAACGGGGCTTTTTCGGAAACATTAAAACCCAACTAATAAATGGCTTACAGCTGCTGAAAGACGAGCCCTGTCTGGCTGAGACTCCGGCGGTCACCTGCTTCCCACCCTCCACCCCTCGCCGGCACCCTCCATTGATCTTCCAAGGGGTCCTGCCTGAACTTTTTCCTAGACGGAGACCAGCATTTCAACATGGCACAGAAATCCACAAATGGCCCCAGATTCCAGGCAGACACACCACGGCCCAGAGCCCAGACAGCACAGCCGCCGGGCTTAGCAACAGGGCAACCAAACTCCGGCCACAGCTTCGCTAATAGCTCACCTGCGTTCTATGAGCCATATTTCACCTGGGCTGTTTGCATGGCACCTGGTACCCTGGATAAGGTCACTCATTTAGCAGCATGTCAAAAGCTGGTCTGCTGACCTGGCTCATGCCTGGGGGGGGGGAGGCAGTTGAGGGAGAGAGGCTGCAGAGGGGGTCAAGAGCTTGCAAGGCTGTAGCAGACCTTCCAAGTGCCCCTATATTCCAGGGACAGTCCGAGATTTACAGAAGCCATCCTGGTTTCTGATTGGATCCTGGAATGTTGTGCTTTTCCTTAGGAGGTCCCTATTTTCATCAGAGAAATGTCAGAAGGTATGGAGGGAGTTATGCGACCCCCGAGCCAAGGAGATAAGTATCTGTACAACCTTTGGAAGATGTCTGAAGGCAGCCCTGCATAGGGAAATTTTTAGATGTTTAATGTTTTGTTATGTTTTTACATATGTCAGAAGCTGCCCAGAGTGGCTGGGGCAACCCAGTCAGATGGGTGGGGTATAAATATATATATATATATATATATATATATATGTTTTCGTAGATTTTCACGGGTACAGGAATGCAGGTTTTGGTGTTCTCGGGTGTCTTCCCGTGTAAAAGTTGGGGTGTCTAGGCGACGTTTCGACGAGGTCTCACTCGTCATCTTCAGGCTGGTGCTTTCGGCTTCTTGTTACTGGAACAGAGCTGAAGATGACGAGTGAGACCTCGTCGAAACGTCGCCTAGACACCCCAACTTTTACACGGGAAGACACCCGAGAACACCAAAACCTGCATATATATATATATATATATATATATATAATTATTGAATAAAGGTAAAGGGACCCCTGACCATTAGGTCCAGTCGTGGCCAACTCTGGGGTTGCAGCGCTCATCTCACTTTATTGGCCGACAGAGCTGATGTACAGCTTCCAGGTCATGTGGCCAGCATGACTAAGCCGCTTCTGGCGAACCAGAGCAGCGAACGGAAACGCCGTTTACCTTCCCGCTGGAGCGGTACCTATTTATCTACTTGCACTTTTACGTGCTTTTGAACTGCTAGGTGGGCAGGAGCAGGGACCGAGCAACGGGAGCTCACTCCGTCGCGGGGATTCAAACCGCCGACCTTCTGATCAGCAAGTCCTAGGCTCTGTGGTTTAGACTACAGCGCCACCCGCATCCCTTATAATTGAATAGAACGTCCCTATTTTCATCAGAGAAAAGTTGCAGGGTTTGTTGTAGCTCAGTGATGGAGGGTGTGCCTTGCAAGGCCCCATGTTCCAACCCTAGTATCCCAGGTAGGGCAGGAGAAGCATCCTGCCTAAGAACCTCAAGAGCCACAGCTGGCCAATATAGACTATACTGAGCTAGATGAGGGGCTATGTGTTGTGTGAAGAAAGTGAGCAGGGAGCAGTTTTCCTCCCTCCCTCCCAATATGAGAATTCGGGGACAGTCAATAAAGTTGAATGACTAGAAGAATCAAGGCAGACAAAAGGAAGTACTTCACCATGCAGTGCATTAGTTAAGCTATCGGATTTGCTTCCACAAGGTGCAGCCAAGGCCACCAACTCAAATGCTTTTTGAAAAGAGGATTAAAGAAATTCATGGAGAATAAAGCTATCAGTGGCTACTAGCCAGGGGGATGATGCTCTACCTCCACTGCCAGAGACAGTACGCCTCTGAAGACCAACTCCTCCTGGGCATCCCAAGCTGGGAGAGTGCTGTTGAACATAGGAGAAGCATGTTGCATCAGGCTGATGGCCCATCTCCTCCAGCATCCCATTCTCGTATGGCCAACCAGATGCCCTCTCCTCCATGAATTTTCTAATCCTCTTTTGAAGCCATCTAGGTTGTTGGGCGTCACAGTCTCTTGTGGGAGCGAGTTCCATAGTTTAACTATGCGCTGCATGAAGAAGGGCGTTCTTTTATCTGTCCTAGATTTCTCAACACTGAGCTTTGTTAGATGCCCACCAGTTCTAGTGTATTGAGAAAGGGAGAAAAGCTTATCTCCATGCCACGCATAATTTCATAAACCTCTACCATGTTGCCTGTCACTCGCCTTTTCCCTAAACAAAGAGGTCCCAGATGCTGCAATCCTCCTTCATAGAGGAGTTGCTCTGTCCTCTTGACTGGGATAGCTCAGTCAGTAGAGTGTGAGACTCTCACTGTTGTGGGTTCGAGAGAGCCCCACGTTGGGCAAAAGATTCCTTCATTGCAGGGGGTTGAACTAGATGGCCCTCAAGGTGCCTTCAAACTCTTCAGTTCTATGATTTTGATTGCCCTTGGTTGTTGTGCTCAAGTCTTGCTTCCCATGTAGCCATCTGATTGGCCACTGTGAGTACAGGATGCTGGGCCAGATGCTTCATTAGAGTCCTTCTGATGCAGCTCAGGGTCCTCCTTACATTTCGAGGCAACTCTTCTCCATGACTTTATGACCTTGAACCCTTCCTCCATTCATCAACTCAGAAGACGTATGGATGTTAACACATTCTATGTTTGTCTGAGGAAGACCCAGCAGGAGCAAAGCCAGCGATCTGGTTTCCTTCTCCTCTTGCTGAGCTCCGTGCTCAAACGGCCCATTTCTTGTGGGGAGGAGGGGGGGGACTCTCTTGATTCAGAGGCTCCTTTTTTCCAACAGGTTCTGCATCTCTCTGTGTGTTTGTAACATCAACAGCCACCCAGCCAAGCTTGTGGCATTTGCCGATGGGGAAAACAGGCTGAGATCGGGATGTTGTGCCTTGACGCCATGGGGCTGAGCGTTGCAGATTGTTCCACCTGGCGAGGCGAGTGGCAGAATGGGACTTCAACTCTCAGTGACCTCCTGGGAGCACAAGCAGATCCAAAACCACCCCCTTTCTCCCTTGTTGTAATGCAAAGTGGGGAGTGATATTCCTTCATTTGTCGCAGGCCTGTATAAATTGCCGCTTTCCTCTCCAGATCTACATGCAGGCCTGACTCTCAAGGACCATCAAGGGGGGGGGAGGAATATAGATGCTTTCTAGAGGCTTTTGAACAGCAGAGATGGCATTAAGTGGAGGACTCCCCCCTTCCATGCCCAAGCTGCCTAAGGGATATACAGACCCAGCTCCCATTAAAATTAATAGTCCAGATCTTCCCCTTAATGTTCTAAAAGGTTTTCCTCCTTTCAACTGGTCTTGAGCGAGAACATTATAGCAGATAAATAGAAACTCTTTCCTCCTCATCGGAAGAGGTAAAATTCAGCTCCTATTAAAATCAAAAGAGCAACCCGCAATTTGGGGACTGTGGGTTTAGAACAAAGGCACACGGCAATTTCAACCCTGATTTCACACACGGCCCAGGCAAACCAAAAAAAACCACAAAAGCAACACAAATGTGCACACCAACCTCTGCCAAGCTGGCTGGGACTGGGACTGGTGGAAATTGTAGTCCATAACTTCTGGAGGGCATTAGGTTGATGAAGGCTGAAACAACCTTTGCTCATATTATTACCTTAGCTCTTTCGCTTCTACATATACACAGATGGGGTGATCAGATATTGGTGGTTGGACTGTAAGCAAAGGCATTAAAACAGTGTGGCTGCCAGATGTCCACAGCTGCTAAATATAACTACTAGGGATGTAAGAAGGCACATTTCCCCACTCCATTTCCTGTACTCTTTGCATGCAGCACTGTTTGCATTCCACTGCAGGCCAACTTCCACCAAAAATGAAATTTTTGCTGGGGCAAAATTATGTAACTTACGTAAGTAACATAAATCACTTTGTTGTTGCATTGTTCCACCCTGTTCATGTCTGTGCAAAGGAAATGCAGTGCAAATGAGGGGTGGGTGTAATAAAGCATGTATGGCTTGCAGGTGAAAGCAGCAACAGTACCGAATGCGGATTGCATTCCCCGGATTGATTTCCAACATCACCCAATTACCGCTCCCCTTTCCAATTTTGTCAGCATTCTCCAACGTCCCTGACAAACACATATTGCAGACTGAAGGAGACTCAAATAATGTCCCTCTTCCTTGTCTTCGAAGATAGATGGTTCCAGGGATGCAGCCACCAACGCCATTCCGATCAGTTTTCTTGATGATAAGATTAACCTTATGGATGATGGCACAGGGTGGGGGTGGGGACCTTTAGAAGAGAGAATTGCACAGAAAGCCCTCCTGCCATTTATTTTCACAGGGCAATCCATCACCAAGAGCCCTTCCCATGCTGCCTCTGCTCTGAGCTCTGGCTGGAACAAAACTTCCTTTCTCTCCGTGCCACCTGCACAAACGGGGTCCTGACCCAAACAAGCTGGAACTCTTCCTCGTCATGTCATCGCCGGCCTCTGCATTTTTACAGCGTGCAGTTGGTTGCCTGAAATCTGGCCGCTTTCTTGGCATCGGGGCAAGAAGCCTGCATAGTTCAGCATCACATTCTCCTCATGTGTGGACCCCAAATGCACAAAACGGCTCGTGGGAGTCAAAAGCTGAGATGGGAGCTCTCTCTACAGTTGATGGACAAACCCCACAGGTCTGGCTATGCCTGCAAAACAAACTCGGTAGGGGCGCATGTCATGGAGAAGGTGGATAGATTTAGGAATGATTTTCTCCCTCTCTAGAAGTCATGGGCATCCAATGAAGCCGAATGCTGGAATATGCAGGGCAGACAAAAAAGGAAAGGCACTCACTTTCACAAGAGGCAGTGATGGCTATCAACTGGAATGGCTTTTACAGAGGGTAAGGCAAATTCATGGAGGATAAGGTTATGGATGGCTATGTTTTGCCTCCACAGTTGGAAGTGCAGTGGTACCTCTAATTATGGGCTTGATCCGTTCCGGGGTGCCGTTCGCACCCCGAAAAGTCCACAGCTAGAGTGCTGCTTCTGCGCACATGCACGGCGCAATAGAGCGCTTCTAGACATGTGTGAGGTGTGCAGAGCGCTTCTGCGCATGCGTGCATAGTGAAACCTGGAAGAATTCACTTCCAGGTTTGCTGCGTTCGTATCCTGAAAAAACGCAACCAGAGACTGGCGTAACAAGAAGTACAACTGTACTAATACTTCTGAATACCATTAATTTAAGTCAGCAGTGTGGGGAGGGCTCTTGCGCTCGGGGAGTCCTGCTTTTGAGGGATCTGAGCGGCCTCTGTGAGAACAGGATGCTGGACTGAATGGGCCACTGACCTGATCCAGAAGGCTTCTTCTTATGCTCTTAATCAGGATGAGTGCTCAGTTCAACTGGAAGCCACACCATATTCCAACATTAAACAGTTTCCTGAGAAAGAGGAGTGCAGTAACAGAAAAGCCCATCTTTGTGGTGGCAAAGTTTGGGGACTGCATTTCTGGCATTAAGGACTTTCGGGAAGCCCCTTTGAAATCGGCCACTTGGCATGATTTGCCTCTCTTCCTCTCAACAGCATCTCATCACGTACTGCCTGAGGATATATAAACCATTCACCCATAGCTTTAAAAACTGACATCTTCCTGTACTGCACATTCAGGGAGCCTGTGAATTTCAAGCTGGGCTGTGGAGGGATGATTTGGCTCAGAAAATGGAATTAAAGATGGATTACGTGAGAGGGAAAAATGAGCAGGCAAGTTACTGCCTTGCTTTTTCCCTGGAGTAGGTTTTGCCTCACCATACTGACATTTAAAGCACTCTTCTACTGCTTCAACAAACATAGCATTCCCCACAGCATCCTAGGAAATGCAGTTCGTTCAGGGTGCTATGCAATATTATGAGACCCCATTCCTCCCCCTCCCCCACACCCCAAGCTACGACGCTTAGAATTCCCTGAGAAGAGGGATGGATGGTTAAACCACTCTGAGAATTGTAGCTCCATGAGGAGAATAGGGGTCTCTGCACAAACTACATTTCCCAGGATGCTTTGGGGAGGAACCATGACTGTTTAAAGTGGTATCATGATACTCTAACATGCTGCACAGGAAAATTGAGATACATGTCTTTCAGGGCCGGGAACCAACATAGGACATCCTGGGATTCAGGATGGTTTCTGTAATTCCAGGATGTCCCACTTAAAACAGGACAGTTGAGAGGTATGTGTCATAAAGGTATGTGTTTAAAGGTACGATGTGAATGTCGCCTAGGACTGCAGCCTAGGACTTACGGAGGTGCTGATCCTGATCTGAGTACCTCTTTTAACACTGTGCCCCCCCCCCCGCTTTTGCAGTAGTAGTGTGGAGCAAAAGAGCCTTACTTGTAAGTTTAAGGTGACTATGTGTGCCCCATCTGTACCATACATCCAGCGACTCACCATAGGCATAGACATTCAAAGAATGACCTGCCGTCTCTTATCTCTCATTAGTTTAGCCTGCTGCACTCAATCACAACCGACCCATTGCTTTGAACAGTAAACATTGTTCCCTGTGGGTGAAAACGTGGCAGGGGGGTTGCTGGGGGGCAATGCTGACTGGGAAAATGCCAAGAAGGGAAATCTTGACGTGTCCCTATCCTCAGTGCTGCTTCTATGCTCTTGAACTCACCTGCCGAGGCTGCTTATTTGCACCCCGGTGCCGCATCTGCTAACCACAGTCCTGCCTCCCACATTTCTAAACCACAGAGCCTAGGGCTTGCCAATTGCAATTCGAATCCCCGCAACGGGGTGAGCTCCCGTTGCTCCCTGCTCCTGCCAACCTAGCAGTTTGAAACACTTCAAAGTGCAAGTAGATAAATAGGTACCACTCCGGCGGGAAGGTAAACGGCGTTTCCGTGCGCTACTCTGGTTCGCCAGAAGCAGCTTAGTCATGCTGGCCACATGACCCAGAAGCTGTACGCCGGCTCCCTTGGCCAATAAAGCAAGACGAGTTGTCCATGACTGTACCTAACAGTCAGGTGTCCCTTTACCTTTTTATTCCATATCCTCTAGCGAAAATAGAAACGTCCTAAGGAATGAAGACCATCCCAGAATCAAATCAGAAATTGGGATGGCTTCTGCAGATCCAGGACTGTCTACCTGGAAAACACGAGTAGTTGAAGGGTCTGTAATGCTGTCTTTTGCATAATTTTGTATCACACACACACACACACACACACACACACACACACGAAAAAAGGTTAGACCTCCCATTAATTTCCACCTCCAACCTCCGTCTCACCCTCCTCTCTTCCATCATCCAGCATCGGGTTCTGAGCAGCTGTTTCCGAGCGGCGCAGATTGTGCTTGAAGTGATACGTCAAAACACCATTAGCAAGGCCTGCCTGCTCTTCTCAGCCTCCCTGCTCTCCCAGCCAGGACAGTCTGGCGCTGAGACACCCGGCCTGGTGCTTTGAAGAGCAGAGCCCAGTTTGTGCTGCACTCAGACAGCTGGGCCTTGCCAGAAACTGCCCTGCCCTCCCTCCCGAACCTTGGGGCTAAACTGGCGTTTTAAAATAGAGCTCTGCTCAATGACGGGGGTGACAACTGCGCAATTATTTCCAACACTTGTTTACCGACTTGCTTGGGAAGTTGAACTTCTATCTGGTGCAAGCAAATGCAGTGGAGCGTTGACACGGCTGGCAAGAAGAAACTATCTGAAGAACTATCTGAAGAACTATCTGAAGAAGTGTGCACGCACACGAACGCTTATACCTAAAACTACTCAGTTGGTCTCTAAGGAGCTATTTTTTAATTTTTCAATTCTTCTGGGAGGATTCTTTTAAAGACTTTCTTAGATTATATAACTTTTTTGAAGACTCGATTTTTTAAAGGGAGTTCTTATGTTTTTAAGAAGAGTCTTTTTAACTATCTTTTTAAAGAATCGTTTTAATTTATTTTGACTATGGCAGACCTACTTGAATCAAGTAGAAACTATGTATTCATTGTTTTATTTATTATTATTTTTTAAGTATCTGTATACTGCTGTGTCTCACAATTTACAGCGATTTACAGCCATGAGAACCATACAATAAAAAGCCATGCAAAGTATATATATATAAAAAGACATCATCAGTTAACCATGGTGGAAGGGTGTATTCTTAATTGCCTGCATAGGCCTGGTGGAATAGAGGTTTTTCGGCAGGCATTTAAAAGTTTGCCTTGAAGGCACCTGCTGAATCTCAAGTGGCAGAGAGTTCCATAAAGGCTTGGTGTTTTTTGTTTTTCGTTTGTCAAATGAGCCTCGCCGACTTGGGAAATGACTGACGGCATCCCAGAAAATGATCTCAGTGATCAAGCTGGAATAGAAGGGTTTGGGCAATCCCTGCCCTCAGTTGTTCAGGGCTTTGTAAATTAATGCAAGGACCTTGAACCTGGCTCGGTAATCAGGGGCTGGCTACTGCAAAGGCCGTCTCTTCCTGTTGGATGCCTCTTCCACTTTTTCAGGTTAATCTGCCTTTAGACACAATTAAAACATCTAAAAACAAAAATGCTCCCACTTATGGACACAGCACTCAAACTCTTGGCTCAATTGCTGCCAAAGTTTTCATTCCAAAATTTACCTATGAGATTGAATTACCCTATTCAAGCCCACTGGAACACACTGACCGGCAGACCTGATGCTGCCTAAACCTCTCCCATGTTTATCTTTGGTTGGTTCATGCCAACCCAGATCGGGAATTGGGGGGACCTGTGGCCCTCGTTGCTGGATCCAGTTCCCATCCAGCAGGGAAGGAGCTGCTCCCTTGGCTCAGCAGCATTGCCGCCAAGTACCAGGGAAGAGAATGGGCAGGGATGGGGCAGAGGGAGCACTAGATTGAATCTGCCAGTGCATTGCCCGAACCAAAGTGCCACCCCCTCCCCCATGGATTAGATAGATAGATAGTCAGGTATGATGAGAGTTGTAGACAAGCAGCTGTCAAACACAGTTTCCCCATGGATTAGATTGATAGAAAAATAGATATAGATAGATAGAAGATGATAGATAGATAGATAGATAGATAGATAGATAGATAGATAGATAGATAGATAGATAGAGATAGATAGATAGATAGATAGATAGATAGATAGATAGATAGAGATAGATAGATAGATAGATAGATAGATAGATAGATAGATAGATAGATAGATAGATAGATAGATAATAGAAATAGACAGACAGACAGACAGATAGATAGATGATAGATAGATCAGTGTTTCCCAACCACTGTTCCGCGGCACACTAGTGTGCCGCGAGATGTTGCCTGGTGTGCCGCGGGAAAAATTAAAAAATTCGAAAGATATTTTTTTTTAAAAAGTCAAATTTTCGATTGGGGCGCCGTCACTAGATGACCCCTGGGGTTCCCTCCCTCCCTCCCGCTCTGCACCTCCCTCCTCCTCCTCCTCCTCCGGGGAGGCCCTTCCTGGCTCTCGGCCAAGGCTTGGCGGCTGCCACTCACTCACTCGCTCGCCCACCCGTCCCTCCATCCCTGCACCCGGCCTCTCCCCCTCCGTCCCCGGCGCGGGGGCTGCCGGGATCCGTAGTCCCCTCGCCTTTGGGCTCCGCGCCCGCGCGAACTACGTTTCCCAGTGTGGCCTGGCGGGCCGGGCGTTTTGTTTGAAGCGCTCTTCTCCCGGCCATGGAATGAGCGCAGCGGCGGCGGCCGGGCGGGCAGGAGCTCTTCCGCGCAGACCCCGCGCAGCCTGCCTGCGCCCCCGCGGAGATCGGGCGGCAGGATGGAGCCCGGGGATCCCCGCGGAGGCGGAGCGGCGGAGGCGGAGGCTGCCCCCCAGGTAGGGCTGCGTCGGGGGTTTTTTATTTTTGCAATGCTGCATCCGCGCCGGAGGGGACGCATCGGACCGCGGGGAGACCCCTTGGCGGGCGTGCAAGGCAATGCATGCGTGCAAGCGTTGCATGGAGTGCAGTGCAATGCAATGGCAACGCGGCGCCCTGCATGCATGCATGCAACTTCCACCGGCGCTCCGGACTTGACAGGTGAGGGGGGTCCCCAGTGGGCGACAGAGAGAGCCGGGAGGGCGAAGGGGAGCCGGGGGGAGCAGCGCTGCTCCCCGAGCCGAGCCCGGGGGGAAACTTCGGCGTCGTTGCGCCGGGTGTTGGAAGCGGAGGCTGGCGGGGGCCCCTCACCTGCAAAACCTGGTCGCCTCTCATATATTTCGTGCATTGCATTCATCGCCCGCTTTCTCCTCCAAGGAGCTCCCGGGGCGCGCGTGGTTCTCCCCGTGTTATCCTCGCAACAACAGCCCTGCGAGGTGGGTCCGGCGAGTGGCCCAAGGGAGCACCCAGGGATTGTCCTGGCCAGGTGGGGTGATTTGAACCCTGCTCTCTGCCCGGTCTTCGTCCTCATTTAGCCCCCACATGTGCATGACTGTGCATGACTGAGGTTTCCCCCCCTCGTCTTGGCTATGGTGTGAGTCTGTGCTGTTAATTAATGGGGTTCTGCCTTCGGAGAAGATGAGCCAGCCCTCAAGGAGGTGATTATGTAATTTGCTAGCAATTCATGTCCCTCCCGGCATGACGCTGCGCGCTGACGTCACGGGGCTGTAATGGTGGTGTGCCTCGAGATTTTTTTCATGAAACAAGTGTGCCTTTGCCCAAAAAAGGTTGGGAAACACTGAGATAGATGATAGACAGATGACATGTAGATAACCTACATGTTGCTGTTGTTGTTGTTTAGTCATTTAGTCGTGTCCGACTCTTCCTGACTCCATGGACCAGAGCACGCCAGGCACTCCTATCTTCCACTGCCTCCCTCAGTTTGGTCAAAGTCATGCTGGTAGCTTCGAGAGCACTATCCAACCATCTCATCCTCTGTCGTCCCCTTCTCCTTGTGCCCTCCATCTTTCCCAACATCAGGGTCTTTTCCAGGGAGTCTTCTCTTCTCATGAGGTGGCCAAAGTATTGGAGCCTCAGCTTCATGATCTGTCCTTCCAGTGAGCACTCAGGGCTGATTTCCTTCAGAATGGAGAGGTCTGATCTTCTTTCAGTCCATGGGACTCTCAAGAGTCTCCTCCAGCACCATAATTCAAAAGCATCAATTCTTCAGCGATCAGCCTTCTTGATGGTCCAGCTCTCACTTCCATACATCACTACAATAACCTATATAGGAAGCCTGAAATCAAGACTTGAGCACAACAACCAAGGGCAATCAAAACCATAGAATTGTAAAGTTGGACGGGACCACGAGGGCCATTGGGAATCTTTTGCCCCATCTGGGGCTCGAACCCACAACCCTGAGATTAAGAGTCTCATGCTCTATCAAGTGAGCTGTCCCAGTTCAACAGACAGGAGTTACATTCTTCCCTCTTTCCCTACTGTTGAGACTTTCCCAAGGCACAGCATTTGACCAGGTTTCATTTTCTTTGGAAAGAAGCCACGGGAGACTGTTGCATTTTATATACAAATATACAGGCTGAGCACGGGTAGAGGACCAATACACTCCAACAGCAATATGTGCATTTCTGTGCACATCGATTAGTTGGAGAACTGCATCGTAACATTCAAAGGTAACTGCAAATTTCAGAAGATTTCACTTCATCTATTGCTTCGAAGAGTGCTAATTAGGTAACTTTGTCGTCCATCCCCCCCCCCCCAGGTTGCTTTCCAGAAGAAAGTCCTTGATATCTTCCCTTGCCACATTCAAAAACTGGACTGGAGTAGCTCCTCTGGGGGTTTTCTGAAGGCATTTGTGAATTCAAAGCCCCCTCTAGTGTTAATCTCAATACCAGCAATTGCATATTCGCAAATTTCTTAGGGAAAATGAGCATGAGGGTTTGGTGCTGTTGCTTATATTGTGAGTAGCATCAAAAGAATCGTTTTATGTTTTTGGTATCTGTATGGTTATGATGTTGCTCTTACGGTGAAGGGTTCGTACATAAATAAATAAATACTAGAACTATATCATTGTTTTCTGCCCTTTCAAATATGTCACAAAAACTTTCTAGGTTCATATCCTGCCCTCTCTATCTCATCACAACCCTGTTTCATGTGTTCTGTTTCACAGTGTTCTCAGTAAATCACAAGACAGAACCTCATCTGACACTGTACTGCTCCAAAGCATAACAGTAATGGTCCATTACTCAACAAAGCTTTTGTTTCCCAGTCTAACTTCATCGATTGCAATAGTATTTGCAAAGTTTCCACACAAGCAGCAGATCCCAGATTCTCGTCAACCTTTTCGTCAATGAGATGCCTTTGAATTTCAGTTTGTAACTCATTGCAATTCTAGCACCTGCTAATTAATCGCTGTGGCTTACAATAAATACATAAATGTTTTGCCAAACGCAAGAGTTCTTCTGGAGTTGGTAGCAACAGCGACACTAGTGGAAAGAATTCCAGTGCTCTTTATCAGGCTTGAATACAGACTAAAAAGCAGTGAAACAATCTTTAAGCAGAATAATATAGCATAAGGTGTTGGTGGCATGGAAAAAGTATAAAATGAGAATTCCTGGATGCTAAGATCTAGGTTTGTGGCAACTATTCTTTGGTGAGAGAACCCCAGCAGAGATTTAAAATCACAAAACATGCAGCAAAGTAAAGCATGGAAATACAGACCGTTAGACCTTTAAAATTGCTCTTTCAAGTTCCTTCCAAAGCTCCCCTCTTTCCCCCAAAGGCCACATGTTTGGTAAGTTAAAAATTGGTTTACTTACAAGCTCTTAAAAGGTCAGGTTCATGTGCCTCTCCATACATCAGTCAGAAAGCACAGGCTGTAAAACTTGACTTAGTTACAGTGGGGCAAAGATCAAATCAAGAGAGTGCCGTGCCTGGTGTGTTGGCCTGATGACCGCCCAAGAGAGACCTATGGAGGCCATGAAGTCTCGAGGTGGCCCAAGAGCAGGCTCTGTGCAGATATTGAAGTCACCCTCTGGGATTTTATTTATTTTTTTAAATCAGGCTCACATGATCTACTTTGTTTTTCACTAGAACCCTGAGATCCACGAACCAGAGCCTGGTGTGAAAGATGTACACTTAGGGTTGAAGAATTCCGAGCCAGGTTGGTTGGCGTACCAGAGCTGAACTGAGCTCATCATAGTCCTTCCACACACAAAATCCGCTCCTGGCGACACCTAAGCCATTCACCTGCACCAGCTTCCTTCTTGTTACTAGTACTAATTTGGTATGTGTGTGCAATTTTGTTGCTATTATCATAAAACCCAGAGATCTGTCACATCGACCTTCTGCCTCTCCCATGCTCCAGTTTCTGCTTTTGAAAAGCATTGCTCTTTTAATGTGATGAACACGACTCAAAAGGTTCTCTGAGTGCAAAAAATAAATAAATACAAAACCAAAAGAGGGCAGCAGAGCCTCAGTAAAGACATAGATTGCTGTACCATGCAGTACATTGAAAGCGCATGACATCTCCTCCGTGCAGTCCTAGGAACTCTAGTTTCCCCTTTCACAGAGCTACAGTTCCCAGCACCATCAAGAAATGACCTGTTCCTGGGATTCTTTGGGGAAAGTCATGGGCTTTGAATGTATGGGTTGAGTGCAGCTGTAGAGAATGTGGCGCAATACAGGATACTTCTTCAGTCTTGGTCTTCATCTTAGCTGAACACACCAGTCCATCTCTCTGTGTGTGTCTTCCTCCTGGTCTGTTCCTCCTCCTTCCACACCATTAATCTTTCTCCTGAAAAAGACTGCAGTGGTTCTCTCCAACACAATCTACAGTTGGAGGGGCCTCATCAGAGAAGGGTTCCCAACCAAGAAAGAAAGAAAGAAAAAGCCCTATCTGTCTGGGCATTTATGTTTCAGGCCAGCCCCACTGAATATAAGGCAGGGTTGCTCATTTTATAAGCCCAGAACAAGTGGCTGTTTATTGAGAAACAGGCTAACACACAAATACACGGGGAAATGGAAGGAACCGCAAAACCAAAGTGTGGGGTTTTAGTTCCAACCCATAATAACCCATGCCACTTTAAACACGCATGGCTTCCACCAAAGAATCCTGGAAACTAGTTTGTTATGGGCGATGGGAAGCCCTTCCTTCCCACAGAGATACAATTCTCTGTGTTCCCTGGAAAGAGAGGTTGATAAACTACTCTCTAAATTGTAGCTCTATGAGGGGGAACGGGGGTCTCCTAACAACCCTGAACTACACTTCCCAATGTAGATTCTTTGGGGGAAGTCATGACTGTGTAAAGTGGTAAAAAGAGACTGTTTTAAATATACCTTGCAGATGGGGGCCTTGTTTTATTTAAACAACTTGCAGTTTTGAGTCTCTGCATCCATTTTCCTGGCTAAAACAACCTGCAATTTTTCTTAAAAGGGAAACAGAATCTGATTCTTTCATGATTATAAGCCCAGATACTCTCTATGATTCCAATTAATAAGGGAGTGTGTGGGAATAAATGGCTGCATCACCATTGTTCACACCCTGCTTTTGAGCTCACCAGAAGCAGCCACCAGGATGCAAAATTATGCACTAGGTCAGGGACAGAGAACCTGTGTCCTCCTCAGGTGCTGTTGGACTCCTATTAGTCCCAGCCAGCAGGCCCAATGGTGAGTGATGATGGGGGTTTATTTATTTACTTACTTCATAAAATTTGGACACGGTTTGATCGTTCGTTTTTTTAAAAAGAGAACTCTCAAAGTGGTTTACAAAAGGATAAAATTACAAAGAAACAAATTACAGTCAGACTTTAAAACATACAGAAGTTAAAATGCAAAAATGGATTAAAATTACCACAGCTTTCAAATAGTATTGTTTATTTTATTATTATTATTATTATTATTATTATTATTATTATTATTATTATTATTTATTACTTATAACCCGCCCATCTGGCCGGGTCTTCCCAGCCACACCGGGCGGCTCCCAACAGAATATTAAAAACACGATAAAACATCAAACATTAAAAACTTCCCTAAGCAGAGCTGCCTACCCAAAGCATCTGGGTAGGCTTGTCTAAACAAGAACGCTTTTAGCTAGTGCCAAAAAGAGTACTTTGAAGGCAGCTGCCTGATATCAAGAGGCAGGGAGTTCCAAAGTGTAGGTGCCGATACACTGAATGACCAAGTTCTTACAAATGTGGAAAGAGGATTATGTGGCACCTGCAGCTGTGGCCATTCCACTGATCCAAGTAGTCGAGTGGGCACAGGTGGGATGAGGAGATCTCGTAGGTTAACCTAGTTCAGTGTTTCCCAACCTTTTTTGGGCAAAGGCACACTTGTTTGATGAAAAAAATCTCGAGGCACACCACCATTACAGCCCCGTGACGTCAGCACGCAGCGTCACGCCGGGAGGGACGCACGAAAGTGTAACTTTCAATTTTTCCCCTCCCCCTTGCCGGGGAACCTCCAAGCTTTGGGGGTGGGGGGGGAGGAGGCAGCAAAGCGAGGGACTGAGGGACTCCTCCAACGACAAGGGTTGGGGAAGAAGAGAAAGGGCTATTCCGCTCCAGTCACGGGAGGGGAATATGTACTGGCCCAACTGGTGTGCGGTCTTCGGAAAGCGGGGTGCGGGAAGGAAGCCTAGGCTTGGGGTCCACCGACCTCGGCGGAGAAAGGCAACAACCGGAGCCGGTGACGAGCCGGCGCGTGCGTGCAGCGGCTGGCCTCGAGCTCGGGAAGCTGCGCGTGGCGATGTTGACGCGGGGCGCGCGAGAGCTTGGGGGCGGGGCGGGAGAGAGAGAGAAAGAGTTGGCAGCACCAGGCGCTGTTACTTATTGCGCTGCGGACGCTGCCAGCAACTGCGGTGGTTGTGCGGCGGCGGCCGCCGCAGAACGTCCTCGTCAGTCAGCTGAGCTGCCTGGCGGCGTAGGGAGCCGAGGGGCGGGGCTTCCTTTCTGAAGGAGCTGAGGGTGGGGGTCCTCCGGCGCCTTCGGCGAAACGGCGCCGGCCCAGAGCGCTTCTAGGAGGCTGCCTTTGTGCGCGACGTAAAGCCCTCTTTCCCTCCCTCCAGCCCCGTGTCACATGTGGAAAAGGGGGCTGGATCCAGTGACGCAACTCGGAAAACTGTTAGGGAAGCCAGAGCAGGAAAGTGAGTGGGAGGCGGCGGCGCCGCTTTAACCCACGTTTCCTTTTTGAAAGAGAAACCAGTGTTTCCCAACCTTTTTTGGACTCGCCCGCCTCCCTCCAGGCAACATCTCGCGGCACACCAGGCAACATCTCGCGGCACACTAGTGTGCCGCGGAACACCGGTTGGGAAACACTGACCTAGTTCCCAAATTGCTAAAGGCTTTTTATACTGATGGGAATAACCTTGATGTTGGCCTGGTAGCAAATCGGCACAAACAGCGCAGACCACTGAGCTCTAGTGTCAGCAATTGCGCTGCAGCGTTCTGTAACAACTACAGCTCAAGTGCGAGGGAAGCCCCCCCATACAGCACACAGCAGCAATCCAGTCTTGAGATAACCAACGTATGAACTACTGCGGCAAGGTTTTTCGTGGTCCAGGAATGGCTGCAGCTGTAGAATCACCTGCAGTTGATAAAAGGCACTTTTGGCAACTGAGACTCCAGTGACAGAGCTGCACCATGAAGCCCCCGCAAATTGCGAACCTGCTCCTTCAGGGGGTGTGAAACCCCATCCGGGGTAGGCAACTGACCGATTTCTTGGACGTGGGAGCTACTGACCCACAGCGCCTCCATCTTAGCAGTATTCAAGCTCAGTGTCCTATACAGTGGTACCTCGGGTTAAGTACTTAATTTGTTCCGGAGGTCTGTTCTTAACCTGAAACTGTTCTTAACCTGAAGCACCACTTTAACTAATGGGGCCTCCCACTGCTGGAGCATGATTTCTGTTCTCATCCTGAAGCAAAGTTCTTAACCCGAGGTACTATTTCTGGGTTAGCGGAGTCTGTAACCTGAAGCGTTTGTAACCTGAAGCGTATGTAACCCAAGTTACCACTGTACTGGCTTGGATGAAGAGGAGGGGTGGGAGGCACCAGGTGGGGAAACTCCCCAAGCAGAAGAAGGCTCAGAGCCAGGGGATTGGTGGTGGGACAGCAATGAGTGGTCAGAGAGAGAAGAGGGAACAGAGTGGGAGGAGAAAGAGGTGTTGGGACAGGGGTGCTGACTTGCACACACACACACACTGTGTCAGAAGCTGAAGAAGCAACAGGGTTTAGTGAGCAGGAAGAGGCTGTGGAAGAGAGCAGTTCAGAACTGGAGGCAGAAGTGGGAGCTGGACAAAAGGGGGAGCAAGAGGTAGAAATGAGTCAGGCTGCTGAAGAAGCCAATGGGTCTCCCCCTCTTGCGGCAACCAGCTCCCCTCCCCCTAGTCTCCCAGGAACAAGAGAGGTATGAAGAGGGCAGAGCAAAGGAAGGCAAGGTGACACAGCCTTAGGCTGCTATGGAAGGAACCAGGGGATGAACCTTAGACAGTGGTGGGAAGGTAAAGGTACCGTTGACTATTAGGTCCAGTCATGTCCGACTCTGGGGTCGTGGCACTCATCTCGCTTTATTGGCCGAGGGAGCCGGCATACAGCTTCCGGGTCATGTGTCCAGCAGGACTAAACCGCTTCTGGCAAACCAGAGCAGCACACGGAAACACTGTTTACCTTCCCGCCGGAGTGGTACCTATTTATCTATTTGCACTTTGATCTGCTTTCAAACTGCTAGGTTGACAGGAGCAGGGACTGAGCAACGGGAGCTCACCACATCGCAGGGATTCGAACCACCGACCTTCTGATCGGCAAGTCCTAGGCTCTGTGGTTTAACCCACAGCACCACCCACGTCCTGGTGGGAAGGTGGAGACCTTCAATTCTCACAACTGCCTCATTGGGACAAAACCTACTGGGAAGAGTTGCTGTGATCACTAGGCCTGAGCTGTTTGGGTTTCTTTGAATAAAGACTTAACTCTGGCACTTAGCAGGTTTTTCCTCCTCCTAACCTTCCTACCGAACTCTTACCTTCCTACTGGTTCCTCCACTTCAAAGCAAGATGTTTTGCAAGACGGGATAATATGATTCAGAACCAGCCCTGCCCACACACAGGTCCCCTGCCTCCCTCTGGATTATCGTGAAGATTAATAATGGCCATTGCCAACTAACAACAGAATCCCTCAATCTGCTGCTTGACAAAACTTTAATTAAATGCACATTCGCTCACACAACTACCTCTACCGCATCCTTCTCTGCAGGAGGAAAATGCCATTAGCAATGCAGGATCGCTGCCAAAAAAGCAGAAGAATGTTACAACCGGAAGCAGAGATTTCCCCGTGGTTGGGATACCAGGCAGTCGTTTGAATCAGAGCAATTAATTGGGCTCCTGGGTTTATTATCTGCATCATCTGATGGCACTGAAGCGAATGCAGGCAACCATTTGCCAAGTGGGGGCAGGAACTTCCAGCAACGGGGGTTGCTAATTGGGATTGAGGGACCCCATCACAACCACCACTGTGGGGTGGCTAGGGAGGGAATCCCTGTTCTTATTGGTAACTACCAGGAGAGGATGGCGAATACAGCATTATTATTATTGCTGCTGCTGCTGCTGCCCTTCCTGTTATTCCACTATTCTGAAAAATCACTCAAAAACACACACAGGGACATATTCTCATCTGGGAGAAGGAAAACAGCAGCTTGATGCAGCTCAGAGAGGGATGGAAATTACAGGAGGAAGGGCAGGTGAGAACCTTATTGGAGCCATGCCTGTTTTCCAGGACTATGACATGTTGCATAGTGTGTAAAATGTTAGAGGAAGCCATCTAAACAACAACAAAAATGTTGGGATGACTGTGCCTGGAATGTGCCTGTAGTCTCCTGGGAAGTTGACCACTTGGTTTCCAGAAGGCATATCCAATTACAAATGTGTGCCGACTGGTTTAAATGATGTATAGGGTGGAGAGCTCAGCAGGGCAGCCTCCTCCCTGCCCTGCTCCTCCCCTTGCCTGCTGTGATTTACTCCTACGCAGACCTGCTTGCCACAGTTCACACTTGAGAGCCTGAATTTGGCAGGATCTGCTGGGGCCTAAGCAAAAGAAGCACTCGCCACACCAGTAAGTACCGCACTGTGCCCTCCTGAAAGGGACGCTTTTGATTATGCACATACATCCTTATGGAGCAAGTATTTCTGAAACAGAATCCGGTAGAGAAAAGTAGGGGAATGCGTAGGGAGGACTGAGGTGATGGGTTTTTTTCCTGGAAAAAGAAGTGCTGGAACTCACCATGAACACCTCCCTTGTTCTCTTATACAGTAGTACCTTGGGTTAAAATCTTAATTTGTTCCAGAGGTCTGTTCTTAACCTGAAACTGTTCTTAACCTGAGGTACCACTTTAGCTAATGGGGCCTCCTGCTGCCACCACACCGCCGCTGTGTGATTTCTGTTCTCATCCTGAAGCAAAGTTCTTAACCCTAGGTACTATTTCTGGGTTAGCAGTGTCTGTAACCTGAAGTGTCTGCAACCTGAAGCGTCTGTAACCGAAGGTACCACTTTAATGGCAATGGCACAAACCTGAGAAGTGCTGGAACTGGGTTCCGGCAAGTTCCAGCTGAAAAAAGGGGTTTCTGTGGGAGACCCAGGTTCAAAACCACCAGCAGTTTTATGCACAAGCTCAGGAAGCTTCAGCTTGGAGCCTCTAAATACAAAATGAATGACTAAATTTAAAGTTTTGCATAACTCGATAAAAGAAACAGAAAACAACCGTCAAGGGTTGCCCCAAGCAGAGCATCCTGCAGTAGTCCAGTTGGAACCTAATGTTACAGAGGCTAAATCAGACATTATTATTCTGATGTGGAAGAAATAGTTACTTTATTATTTCTATTTTTGTTGTTCTTTCCTTTAGAATAAATGTTTTTTGGTGCTGCTATGGGCGATCTTTAGCTTGGCATAGCTTGGGTTCTCAGTGTGTCTTAATCCAGCCCTGTTCAAACCCTACTCAGCCATGAAGCCCACTAGACCAGTCTATCTCCCTCTCCCTCTCTAGGAGGGAGACCATTGCATGCCACCTTGAACTCCTGGGAGGAAACTAGTGGGACCTGCAATAGAACGTTGCAGCATGGAATGATAGAAGTTTATAAAATTATGCATGATTTGGAGAAAATTATGCATGATTTGGAGAAAGTGGCTAGAGAAGTTTTCCTCCCTCTCTCAAACACTGTGTTGTTGTTGTTGTTGTTGTTGTTGTTGTTGTTGTTGTTGTTAGACCCACCAACTTTAAAATGCCATAGATTAACAACCAAACGCCTAGTTGAAAAGGAATGTATTCCTGGCACCTAAAGATATGCAATGAAGGTGCTTGGGCAAGCCTCCCTGGGGAGAGCATTCCACAATCGAGCTGCAATTATTCATGCTCATCAACTTGAATAGGTCTACTCTGATTAGGACTATCATTGGCTGGGCTTTTGACTCTACAGCTCACTGGTGATAAAGACTGAAGACGTTAAATGAGTTTTTCAAAGCTCTGGCAAAGCTACATGCAGCCTGGCTCTGGTATTGGTCCACCAAATTACCGGTAATTGCCATGTTGGAAAGGAAGTTTGCCGTTCTCCTTGCACAACAGGGTTGTTTTCTTCCTGTTGGGAAATGTGTTGCAGACTCCCTATGCACTTCAAAACCATGGCAATTTTCCTTCAGCACAGCCTTCATACTTTGCCAAATTTTGTTGATGCTATGTGTTAGAGAGCTTTCATGTGTATAAATTGGCTTAGCGTTTTGGGTGTATGAAAGCAGAGGAGGTGACATTTCAGGGCAGGCAAGCAAATTTATGCAGGGAAGGAACAAGGTTCTTTCAGAAAGGGTTAAAGCCTCCCCACTCCCTTGAGTGGGGCTGAGCAGATGGAAAACATGCAGACCTTGCTGTGGAAGTAGTTATCACCTGGCAGGCAGGCATATATATATACAGTTAGGCTTAAATTGCAGAGAGAAGCACAGTGAAAGATGGTGTTGCAATTATGCTATAATAACTGCAGTTCAAACAAAAATGAAATAAAAGCTCAAAGCATAAAATTCAGGGTACGAAATTGCAGGTTTCCAGAGACAAATGGTCTCTGGAAAAACACCAAATGTGCCTTATGTTTGCCTCTGCATCTATATTGTTTTGAGTTTGTGGGTGCAAGACCTCTCTAATCCCTGGATCCAGTAGATGTGGGAATTTAAGCTGGGTGCCAGACTTGGATTCAGCAGGTGTTAAAAGCTAATCAATCCAGGCTAGCTTCTTGGTGAGGCGAAAGGAGACCAAAGGAAGGGGCTTTGTGGGAGACGCAAATCTCTCAGCTCGCAGACAGTGAGAATGAATGAAGGCAGTGTTGAGAGTTAGGAGTTCTGTAGCCGAGAAGCAAGGTAGCAAGTGGAAAAGCCAGAGAGGTAGAGAAATGGTGGATCTCTGCTTGAATCCAAAGCTGTGGCTATGGGAGAAACAAGACCCTTTTGGGGTGTTGATACTGCGAATCCCTCTACATAAGCTTAGCTTGTACATATGTGTCAATAAACCATATATGCTAAAGACACCACAGTCTCCCCTGTGCCTCATTCCCAAAAGGAAACATGAGTGTTGGGGAAGCACCTGGAACTCCTGGAGACTTGTACCACTCAAAGATTGGGGTGGTGTGCAAGTAAGTGTGTGTGTTTATTATAAGGACAATACAAAAAGAAAAGCAGGAACATATTTCTTTTCCATCATCTCATTATATGTAAGAGGAGTGTACAACAGCATATAAACAATGAAAAGTGAAAAACCATTAAAATGGGACAAATTAATCATTAGAATGCTGGCTAATCAGCATAGGCCTATCGGCATTTTTAAAAGTCTCCCAACAGTGCCTGAAAATCCAAAGGGAGGATATCTAGTATGTAACATTCTTCAGAGTTCCAAATTTCATGCGCTGGTGTTGGTAACCGACAGCTTCCGTTCTCCCAACATTTCCCTGTTAATTTCTGCATAATATTTGAACCGTCACATGACATAAGAGCCACTTCCATAAATATAGCAGAATATAGCACAAATAAAGCACCCATTTCTGTGTTATTTGCAGACAGACTTTCCCCCCTGGAAACAAATCTTCTTTGGCGATCACTCGTAGCTGAGTAAGATTGTCTTCCATAAACACGGTTTTAACAATGAGTCCATAAGTGACTGTGGAGGCCAATTCTGGATCCACGCGTCCTTCCACGGTGGGGACATTGGTTTCCGGGCGGGAGTTGATCACAGTATGGATTTGCCAAGCATGCCTTCCTCTTAGCACATTTCTCCCTTGCATCCTGAGTTCGAGTGTCTTCAAAGCCCATGACACCTTTGGTAAAGGCACTCAAGTTGAGCTATATTCCACTATATTTACAGAAGTGGCTTTTACAGTGTGTGGAAGCTCAAATATGGGAATTGACAGTTAGGGAAATGGAATAAACGGTCGTATGAATGCAGCTGAAGTCAGCATTGTGACCACATTGTGTCACTGAGTCAGATGTGAGCCAGCCACAGCACTCTTGATGCAGTTCGCTTCCCCCCTTCTGGGTCTCTGCATTCACTGTTGTCCAGAAATAAGGACATAGAACCATAGAACTGTAGAGTTGGAAGGGACCACAAGGGTTATCTAGTCCAAACCCCTGCAATGCAGGAATTTTTTGCCCAACGTGGGAATTGAACCCACAACCCTGAGATTAAGAATCTCATGCTCAACCGACTGTGCTGTTATATTGGGCAGAGGAATGGTTTCACAACCACATAGCACATGCAGTCACTGACATTCTCTGTGGGTTTCCTCTTCTTGTTTTGAAGGGTCAAGCGCAACGATGCCCAGCTTTACTGGCAGTGCTCTTCGCGGGAACTTCTTCCTGATGCTTGGCCTGTGGTGGTCCATCAAATACCCCATAAAGTACATTCTTCTAAAGCTGGATTCAGGCAACCCGCACAGCCATTGGATCCAATCTATGGATATTATCGAAGGAACAATGAAAGCTTTCTTTGCTCTAGGAGGTACTATACTCCACCGTCATCTTCCTCCTGCAAGAGAGATGATGTACCATTATGAATCATCTTTTTTATATCTATGTCTCGGCACTGGCAGACAAACGTGGGGGGGGGGAGCAACACGCACCAGCCCCACCCCCGCCTGTTCACCACTCCGGGTGCCGGAGCATGTCGCTCCGCCACTGTGTCTGGGGGAAATTTACAGTCCTACCAGTGTGGTGTAGTGGTTAAGAGTGCTAGACTCGTAATCTGGGGAACCGGGTTCGCTTCCCTGCTCCTCCACATGCAGCTGCTGGGTGACCTTGGGCCAGTCACACTTCTCTGAAGTCTCTCAGCCTCACTCACCTCACAGAGTGTTTGTTGTGGGGGAGGAAGGGAAAGGAGAATGTTAGCCACTTTGAGACTCCTTCGGGTAGTGATAAAGCGGGATATCAAATCCAAACTACTACTACTACTACTACTACTACTACTACTACTACTATTCTTCTTCTTCTTCTTCTTCTTCTTCTTCTTCTTCTTCTTCTTCTTCTTCTTCTTCTTCTTCTTCCTCTTCTTCCATAGAAACGACTGGAAATAAGTTTGAAAACAGTACAAAATGAACCCTTAAGGGCAGAGACCTTTTCATCTTCCTGGAAAGGCTAGTTGCAACAAAAAATGACTTCAGTTGTTTTCGGAGAGTGCAGATATGCACTTTCAATGGGAATGCTGTCCTACAAAGCAGGGGCAGCCACACTGAAAGCCCTGCTTTGAGTTACTGGGGGAGCAAAGTTTCTGATACTTTAGGGACTTTGTAGAACTGTAGAGTTGGAAGGTATCCCAAGGGTCATCTAGTCTGACCCCCCGCAGTGCAGGAATCACAGCTAAAGAGTCTCTGACAGATGGCCACCCAGACACTGTTTAAAAGCCTCCAGTGAAGAAGAAACTCTCCTATAGAA
Organism: Podarcis liolepis; assembly: GCF_965112155.1. NCBI lineage: Eukaryota > Metazoa > Chordata > Lepidosauria > Squamata > Lacertidae > Podarcis > Podarcis liolepis. The sequence goes on along the minus strand of NC_139567.1, from coordinate 27,745,083 downwards.
TGCAGCAACCTAATGGGTATATAAGGTCTCTCAAGGAACCTGGTCCTGAGCTGCTCAGGGCCTTATATGTTGACACCAAAACCTTGGGTTTGGGCCCGTGGCAGAATGGTAGGCAGTGCAAATACTGCAAACACGGTGCTGCATGCTGGTGGCAATTTGCTTCCAAAGCAACCTGGCCGCTACCTTTTTTTGGGGGGGGGGATTTGATATCCCGCTTTATCACTACCTGAAGGAGTCTCAAAGCGGCTAACATTCTCCTTTCCCTTCCTCCCTCACAACAAACACTCTGTGAGGTGAGTGAAGATGAGAGACTTCAAAGAAGTGTGACTAGCCCAAAGTCACCCAGCAGCTGCATGTGGAGGAGCGGGGAATCGAACCCAGTTCACCAGATTACGAGTCTACCGCTCTTAACCACTACACCACACTGGCTACCTTCTGCGCCAGCCTTCTGACTGCAAGCCAGAGAGCAGAGCCTCAGAGGCTGATCTTAATGCTGGCGACTTTTTGGACAACCTGATCACACACCGTTTAGGGCATCGGGGGCAAGACCAGCACTTTTAATGGAGGCCAGAACTGAAATGGCAGCCAATATAACTGGCACAGAGTAAGTGTTAGTGGGTTCTTCTGCCCATGTTTGCAGACTAGCCACAAGTGTCCTGCCGGGCACATTCTGTACCAACTGCCGTTTCCAAACCAAGGGCAGCCCCATACGGTAGCCTGGATGTAACAGAAGCATGTGGCATTTGGTCGGCTTTCTCTAGGCAGGGCCACAAATCTCAAATCAGCCCGAGTTGGAGTTGCCAAAGGCCCATCCAGTCCAGCATCCTGTTGTCACAGCAGCCAACCAGATTCCTGTAGGAATCCTGAAAGCAAGACGTGGGCACAACAGCACCCTCCCCACCTGCAATTCTCAGCGGTGGATATTCAGAGACAGATTGCCTCCCATGGCAGAGACAGAGCATAGACATTGTGGCCTTGGAAAGACCACTCAGCTGAATAACTGCCTCACATTAAACAGTTGGAAAACAGAGTTGCTGAGTTTGTGTGTATGTAAAAAAAAGAAGTCATGCCATTGAAATAGCAAGTTTTAGTGTGAAAATCAGCAAATATGTGGCTCATCCTTAGCCTGTGCGTAACTCAGGCATCCCCAAACTCGGCCCTCCAGATGTTTTGGGACTACAATTCCCATCATCCCTGACCACTGGTCCTGTTAGCTAGGGATGATGGGAGTTGTAGTCCCAAAACATCTGGAGGACTGAGTTTGGGGGTGCCTGTTGTAACTTGTAAAGAACCCCAGTGAGGCACATTATTACTTGCTAAGCCAGTAAGAGTTTAAGGTCAGGAGGCTTCCTAAATACTTGCATTTACTGCTCTTTCTGCTGTGTGCTCTGTTTTCTTCCTTTCCACCCTATCATGTACACCTGCCTTCAAATTTTGTCCAGTCCTTCGCTCTGCTAAGGAAGCAAAATGACTTGTGTCCTGCCTTACAGGAATATTGGCTGAGCAGCTGGTCCCGGGCGGACCCCACCTTTCTCTCTACGACAGCGAGACCCAAGACTGGGTCCAGCTGATGAGCTGGCAGCACATGACCATGTACCTCTTCTATGGCTTTTCTGGAGTGGCGGATGTCCTCGTCCATACGTCGCTCAAGTTGCCGGTGGGGCTGGATCGCCTCCTGTTGGCTCTGGCTTTGTTTGCAGAAGGTGAGCAATGAACAGAGGCTAATGGTCCGAAGCATTAAGATAGACAAGTCAAAAGGGTCGTGATGAGAAATGGCAGCTGCCCCCAACTAAAGACAATCAGGGATTGTTCTCCAAGCTTTGGAGCCTTGGGGCAGGGTAAACACAAGACATTCTGCTAGCTAGGAGGCAGTGATTGCCAACAACCTAGATGGATTTAAAATTCAGGCAGGGGAAGGCTATGAATGGCTATTAGCCAGGATGGCTGTGCTCTGCCTCGGTGGTCAAAGGCAATAATGCTTTGAAATACCAGTTTTGGGAAGCCAGAGTGCTCTTCTGAAATAAAAAGTTCTGACTAGGCATCTGAAACTCAGTAAAGATGGTGTCTGCCTAACTTCTTGTGGCAGGGAGTTCCATGGAGTTGGGCCCACGAAACTAAAGGCACGGCTTATGGTTGCTATGAGCTGTGCTTCTGCAAACCACAGTTTCCCCAAAGCCTGCTGATACCTCTTCTCCTGCAGGAGGTTGATGCCATTTGGACTACGTAAGAAATGGCACTCCCACCCTGAGCACCAGAGCACAAAAGCCTGTGGGCTATGACCATTGTGATTTATTGATGAGTAACTGTCTTTTGTACACATAATTAGGGACATGGGGGGGAAAGGCTTTATTCTTCCTCTTTTTAGCATGCGCTCAAGTGTGGAGCGGTAATTCTAATGTTCGCTAGCCATTATAAGCGCAGAATTATGGGGCGTTAAGTACTTGAGGCTTAGCAAGACTGTATTATGTGATCTTGAATACACATGCAGATCACCTAATCGCAGCAAATAGGCAACTGGAGAATTGGCGAGTAGTTTATTTACATAAAATGGCCACTAGGGGGCAATTACGGTTTATGGAAGAGGCTAGTTTATTTTCCATTATAGTTTCCTACCCCAGCTTTAAAAAAAATATTTTGAATGTACCCTGATGTATTAATTTAGCAATAACCAGACACACAAAGCTGCCTTATACTGAGTCACACTGTTCTGTTTATCTAGATCAGTACTGTCTGCTCTTAGCAGCACCTTTCCAACACTTTTCAGGGGGTATTTCTCCCCACTTCCCCCGCAATCAGCCCAGCTGCTCTACATCCTTTTATAATTTAAGGGTCCAGGAACCAGACAAGGTCTTTTCTGCATGCAAAGCTGGTGATCCCTCACTGCATAGGGTCCCACCTTCAGTGACTGCTTTTTTCCAAAGGCTGTCGAAACAAAAAGCCTCCTGTGTTGCAGATGAACTCCACCTTAATCAGCTGCTATCGAATGAAAATGTTAGCAGGGTGCTTTTAAGGGACGAAATCTGTTCAGCTCGCAATGTGATGTGAACCTACCTCTTTTGTACTTCCTGAATCCGTATGTGAACCACAACACAGCTATTATTCGTCTTTCACACTTCTCTGAAGCACCAGAACCCTCTCCCTTATTGTGATTTCCAGCAACTGCTTCTGACTGTGGAGACTAAGCACAGCCGCCATGAAGAATAGCCACTGATAGTCCTCACCTCCATTAATTTGTGCAATCCTATTTGAAAGCCAAGTTGGTGGACATCACTGCCTACCAAGCAAATGAGTTGCATGCTTTAACTATGCTCTGTGTGAAGAGATTGCTTTCTTTTATCTGCCCCGAATCTTCCAGCATTCAACTTCGCTAGACATGCCCTAGTCGTACTGTTAAAGGTAAAGGAACCCCTGACCATTAGGTCCAGTCGTGGCCGACTCTGGGGTTGCGGCGCTCATCTCGCTTTATTGGCTGAGGGAGCCGGCGTACAGCTTCTGGGTCATGTGGCCAGCATGACTAAGCCGCTTCTGGCAAACCAGAGCAGCGCATGGAAATGCTGTTTACCTTTCTGCCAGAGCGGTACCTATTTATCTACTTGCACTTTGATGTGCTTTCGAACTGCTAGGTTGGCAGGAGCAGGGACTGAGCAACAGGAGCTCACCCCGTCGTGGGGATTCGAACCACCAACCTTCTGATCGGCAAGTCCTAGGCTCTGTGGTTTAACCCACAGCGCCACCTGCATCCCTCTTAGTTGTACTGTTAGGAGGGAGAAAAAGGTTTCTCTGCCACCTTTCTCCATGCCATGAATAATTTTACAAATTTTCCATCATGTTGCCTCTTCCTTGCCTTTTCTCTAAACTAGTAAGCCCCCAATTGCTTTGAGAATTATGCAAAGCACACATCAACAAGTAAAGTGACCGCCCTACTACAGCTGTTTGGTACTAGAGACACCATGATTCACAAATGCCCACATTCTGCAGCCAAGATCATCTCAAAGCTCAAAGAGCTGCAGTGCAATGAACAATGCTCATTGAGTAAAAACACCACAACCATTTATAGAGTGCAGCAACCCCAGAATATACGGAATGAGCAGCTTGGGAGGCATGATCAAAATATATTGCACTGCCAGCCAGGGACAAAATGGGCCAAAGCTTGAAATGGCCTTTGACTGCCCACACATAGAAAGCAGAGGGAAACACCTGCTTAACATGCAGGCAGGCTCCCCAAAGCATATTGATTTAAGAATCCTTGAAGGTCCAATTTTGCTAATGCTCTTGAGTAATCGTCCCCTGTGGTTTGGATTCTGGCAGGCTTCCTGTTCTATTTCCATGACTACAAGGACGCTGCGTTGACGGAATATCTCTATCATCTCATGAGCATCGCTGTGTTTGGAGCTGCCCTCTGTGCCTCGCTGGAGGTCTTCCAACGAGATCACACCCTCCTGGAGCTCTTCAGGGCCAGCCTCTTCATCCTCCAAGGATCCTGGTTCTGGCAGGTTAGTAGCAGGGAGAGTGGCTGGGGGGGGGGTTGCTGTTGCCTGTGCTTCAGATTTAATGTCCAGGTCTGTGAAATGTTTAAATCAATACCCCCCCCCAACATGTGCTGGAGTGCAAGTGTGTGCGAAGAGAAAAGTGTTGCCCTGAGAAATGCACTGGAATAATAAAAGGTGGCTGTAAGCAGACCTTAGGACAGACGTTCAGGGACCTACTCAGCAAAATGACCAGGAGGGGCCCCAGTTGCAGCAAGGCAGGCTTATCACATTTTGAAGTCAGTGAAGTGGTACACATTGCCATCTAAAAAGAGCAGGGAGGAGACTATTTACCCCATCCTTTTAAAGCCCTATGGGAGAACTTTAAATTAAGAGTCATGGATTCTTCCCCAAAGCATTCTGGAAGCTGTGTTAAGAGTGCTGGGTGTTGTCTCCTATTTCTGTCCCAATACTACATTTCCCAGAGTTTGCTGTGGAGCGGAATTGACTGTTAAACCACTCTGGGAAATGTGGCTCTGAGAAAGGAATAAAGGACTTCTAACAACTCCCAACACTCTTAAATTACATCTCCTTTAAAAAAAAATGGAGGGGAAGTCTTGACTGTTTAAAGTAGTATCATCACAGAGCTTTAGAGGTTTGGTGTGAATGCAACCTAAGATTAGCTAACAGCACCACTTCTGTGAAGCAAAGTACCTTTCTGAGTTTAAGGGTTCATTTGCAAACTGGAGAAACATTCTTGGGCACCACACATAACACCCAATTTAACTGGCTGCAACAAAACGCTTCATTTGAATTTCAGCAAAGATGGGGAAGAAGAGGGGGTTCTGAGGGTACCAGGCCTCTGTTGGGCACCTGTACACCAGTGGGTGCTATCCTGGCAAGTCCTATATTATACTCCTGTAGCTTTGAATGATACGACATCTCTCTTTGCAACCCTCAGATTGGCTTTGTCCTGTACCCACCATGGGGAGGTCCAGGTTGGAAACAAGAGGAGCATGGAAACAAGAACTTCCTGACCATGTGCTTCTTTTGGCACTATGCCATTGGCCTCCTTGTGATGGCAGCCAATGGTTTCATCAGTCAGCGGTAAGTGGTGCTCATTAGGTAGGCAGTGGGTGAACCCAAAATGATCCAGTGGAATGCTTCATGTGGGAACAGGTAGCCATGGTTGGCTAGTGGTAGTCCAAGGATGGACATTACTTATGTCTTGGCCGTGTTCAATCTTTTCTACTTAGGACAGGGATGAGCAATCTGTGGGCCCTCCAGGTGTTGCTGGAATATATTAGTGGCCCATCATCCCTGACCATTAGTCACGCTGGCAGGGGCTGGCAGGAGTTGGGAGTCCCCAACATCATCTAGAGGGCACATATCCTCTAGCCTCAAACAGCAGTGTAAAAAGTTGTGGGAAGAGGCGAGAAACAAGTAACTTCTCCCCTTTTGTCACTCCTTAAACATACTCCCTCCCCACTTCAGGCCTGTGATAGCCAATAGTAAGGTCAAAAAAGGTAAAGGACCCCTGGACGGTTAAGTCCAGTCAAAGGTGACTATGGGGTTGTGGCACTCGCCTCGCTTTCAGGCCAAAGGAGCCGGAGTTTGTCCACAGACAGCTTTCCGGTTCACATGGCCAGCATGACTAAATCGCTTCTGGTGCAATGGGACACCATGACGGAAACCAGAGCCCATGGAAACATCATTTACCTTCCTGCCGCAGTGGTACCTATTTATCTACTTGCACTGGCGTGCTTTCGAACTGCTAAGTTGGCAGGAGCTGGGACAGAGCAATGGGAGCTCACCCTGTCGCGGGGATTCAAGTTGCCGACCTTCTAATCAGCAAGCCCAAGAGGCTCAATGATTTAGACCACAGCATCACCCACATAACTGATCTCATACCAATACTGATGCGTCATGCACATCAAGTCAGTGCATTGCTCCACACTGACAATGTATGTGGCACATTGTTCCTGTAGCAGTTTGAAAGGAGTAACATCCATTCTTTGACACAGTGTGTGGCTCAAAAATACGCCCCCCGCCTGCCATTACTGTATTTTAAAAATCCTTCCTTCTTATCCACCCTTCTTCACACTCTCTGAGAAACTCACGTCAATATAAAACAGTTCAATATTTTTTAAAAAGCTGTTGTAAAAACTTAACGGAATAACTACCAAGAGCAATAAAAAAATGGATCAGGTGGTAGGCAGAGAAATGCAGACAAAAGAACCCCGTGGAGTAACAGCAGCCAGACGTCAAGCAATGCTCAGCAGCTGGCGTCATGACTGCACAGTGCGCCAGCCTGTGTGGCTTGACCATTGCTTTGCAACCTCCATGGGAACAGGGTGTGAGCTCAACAATTATGCTGCTGTCAATTCCTTAGCACTTGCTGAAATGGGTTTTGTTTCTCCCCGTTGCGTATATCAATATATTTGGGGGTTTGCATTTCTGCAGCTGCAGTAACGGACGTGGAGTAAACTATGGAAACGCCGAAGTGGAACTGGATGTGGAGCTGGACTTGGCATGTTGTCTATGGAGGAAAAACCGAACCCCGGATCCTGTCCTCCTACCAGAGAACATCTCAGATGAAAAATGAAGGGTCTCATTTTCCCCTATTCTTCAAGATTTTTTTAAAAAAACTGTGAAGTTTCTAGTTCCCATCTGACATAAAGGGTGCTCTTTATATTAAATACAAACATAGTAGTCAACGGCAAAAGGGGAGAAGCTGTATCCTCTTATATAAGTGTTCAGAGCCTTCAGCTGCAAGCACACTCACCTCAGCAACTTCCCAAAAAATTATATACAAGGGCCAAAGTGTGCACTGGAAAATGTCCTGCTAATGAACTTTGTGGCTTTTTTTAAAAAAAAATACATCAAATCTGATGACCTTTTGAGGACTTTGTGTTTCCACTGCATGGGACATGCAATTTGTAATTAGATTTGGTTGTAAGCAATGGGTTGGATGTCAAGCTGCCCAGTTAAATGAGTGGCAAAACCCTTTAGGCATGATCATTATAAAAACCACTCTGGGGTCCATTAGAGCTACAGCCACATCTGTAATGCAAGTTGGCCAGATCGTGGTTCTGACTGGTACATTTGGTATTGTATTGAAATTTCTGCATGCAGTTTAATTCATCTATATGCATATGTGTACATATGTGTATTGCCAATAAAGGGTGGTTTTCTGCAGAGACTTTTCAAGGGAGCAATCTATATGGTATCTATTGAACACTGATACCTCATTCACCTTCCACACAAGTATTGGAAACATAACAGTGTGATATATACAGCTCCCTGGAACATCAACATAACCAAGTATCTTCTAGGCCGCATCGGCACTATCCATTTAAAGCAGTATCATGACATTTTAAACTGTTGTAGCTTCCCCCAAAGGATACTGGAAGTTTTAAGGGTGGGTGCAGAGCTATAATTTTCAGAGTGGTTTTGTTGTAGGAATTTGTTGTAGGTTTGGGGGGGTTGCCCCTCCAGCAGATATCATGCACATGCAGCCCATGCAGCCCACTACCAAAATCAGCACAATCACTTTTGTGACTTTTGTGATTTGTCCCCACAAAACACTTCATCACAGTTTCTTCCTATCTATTCAAAGGGCCTCTGCTTCACAATACCAAATGTAACAATTCACTGATAAATTTATCTATGTACTGGCTCACTGGGGAAACTTCAGAAATTCATATAGACATGCAGCCCCTCTGCCTGAGTGATCATCCTTGGCATCCTGATACCTGAGTGCCAGACAGGTAGCCATTCCAGAAATAACAAACCCAGATAAAGACAAAAGGGTGTGGTTAACTTGGCTGGGAAACAGGGAAATGTAAATGTCTCTTTTGTTTCACTTGATAGATGTTTGGTGGAGGGCTAGGGGAACATTGGGGCAGGGTCCAGGATGCTCAGCACCAGACCTCCCCTCTCATGATGTAATGATGATGTATTAGTGATGTAGTTTAGGGGGATGTAACATGGGGATTAACAGCTAATAAAAGTTTGGGTTCTCTTTTGTACGGGACTTCTATCTTGTTTCACCTTGTGGCAGGTGGGAGTCCTGTCGCAACAGTCTTCAATAAAGACCAACCCTACTGGCTGCTGTTTTGCTCTGGTATTCTTGGCTGGTGTCCTTGTTTTTTGTCCAAGGGAGCCTTCAGATTTCTCCGTTAACAGTTTAAAAATCAAGCCCTTTCCCCAGGGAATTCTAGGAACTGTAGCTCGGGTGGGGGGGGATAGGGGGGTCTCCCAACACTTCTCAGCACGCTGAACAAGCAAGCGAGGGCAAGGAGCAAAAACGGGAGCTGCACCAATCCTTCCCAGGTCCTGCTGCCAGTGAAAATGTGGGCTGGAATGAGAGAAACCACAAGCACAGGTTCAAGCACAATGGTTAGTCCAAGTATGGCTTCATTCCTGGTGGTGAAGTAGCAGAGGGAGAAGTGACATATGGTCCACAATATTTGCTCCAAGCACTTGCACACTTGCTTGGCCACACCTAGCCACAGTTCAGCTTGCAAACCAGGCCTCTGTGTGTAAGTGCAAGCATAGAATCTCCATAACAACTTTGGCAGAACCACATAGAAATCCACAGACAAATAGCTTCACTATTAATTTCACAGGACTTCCAGAGGTACAACATCCTTCTTTTTGGATAACTGAGAAGTTTATTTGGGGACATCTTAGTCTTGTTATGGTTTTAGGTAAGCTTGTGATTACATTCTTTGGATCCACATTTGAACACAGTGTTTTCAGGTATGTTTAATCTATCCTAATCCCCTGGATAATAATACAGTTTAGTTGCGCACGCAGCTTTGGCATTCAGTTCAAATTTGCCTCTTGGGCATCTACAGAATTAATCAAACTCCCCCAGAATTGCAGTTAAAGATGCTTAATCTTGGGTGTTTCCAACTGCTCTGTGTCATTCCACTGCTCACAGGAAAAAATAACCCAAGATCAAAAATGCCAGGATGACTCAATGGGTCTTGGTGGCCTCTTGTCACTTTTTTATCCCTTACCAAGCATTAAATTTTGTATTTCTGATTGGTCTAGCAAAGTACAGTGCCTTCTGGGAGCAAATCAATTCACAACAGAGCAGCTGCAACTTGGCAACACAGCCATTACAATAAACCCAACAACTTCGGCACTGCCATTGCTCTGTAAGGTAATGTTAATGAAAAGCTAGTGAAGGCCAAGGCAAAGAGCCTCCTCACTCAGTAGCAAGAGACTCTCAAGAGTCCTTGAGGTTTATGGCAAACCCAATTTAAAGCTATGGGTTACATTTACAACTTCCCAGAGCTCTGGCTAGAAAATATGGGAGACCACCAGGCGCCTTTATGGATAGACACAGGAACCGATCTGGAAGTTAAAGTGTTTATTGATGTGATTCCAACTTTTTACATTCCCCACAGACCACACTAAGGAGTTTGCAGGTTAAGTAAATCTGTGCATAGTGGGAAGAGACATGGTAAGGGATGGAGGGGAAAAGAAAGGTCACAGAAAATAGAAAATAAAATAATACACCACAGGTTACCAGAACCTCCAGAATTTTTAAAAAAAGCTGTGAGCATTAACACCAACTATACAAGCATTACAAAGACATGGTGGTGAACGGATCAGTGTCCGTGACGCTTCACAAATTCCCTTCCCTTCTCCATCGCTCGGACATTATCCCCTCTACCCTCCCTAACCCCACCCATAATGGAGAGCAAAGTGGCAATAATTCATGGGCTCCCCCAAATGCCTGGGCTATTTGCAACTGTATCAGGTGTCTCCCATTAGGAAGACACAGTGTCGACTCCAGCTTCCTTGGGAAGACACAGCAGACTCCCTAATCTGTAACGGTCATGATTAACCCTGAAAAGAGTGGGCCTGGGGTACATTAACAAAGAAGGGGTCTCTTACAATAGTGGCTGCTAAGGGAGGCTGGCTTAGGCTGCAGGGAAAGGATTTGAAGTCGAACGTTGCAGGCTTCCAATTCTACAAGGACCAGGTTCAGAAAAGTGGACAAAGTGTGCAATCCCAATCTGCACAAACCAGGTCCCAATATTTCACTAAGGCAGAAGCATTTCCTCTCCTTACCTCTATAAGATCTAGGATTTTTGAAAACCAAGCCACACAGCAGCAGAAGAAGATGTGCACAGGTCACTGGAATCTGAGAATTTATATAAGGTTTCCATTATTGTGAATTTGCTTCCCTGGTTATTTATTTGTCTCCCAAAGACCCTAAACCCCAATATTTCAATTTTTGGGTGACTTTGGTGAAAACTTTATTTTAAAAAAGGAATACTGCTTTTATATATATGTGTGTGTATATATAAAAGCTAGAATGACCAAAGAGCCACAAATGTCTTGTTTATACAATGCGGTTGGTACATGACCTTGAATATACAAGTGGTGTATCAGAAATAAAACAACATTTCTCATTTATACAGAGAGTTTGTTATCAGACAATACGACAGCACTGGGATTTTCTCTCATTAGATTAAGTTTCTTTAAAAAAGAAAAAAAAACTACATCTCAAATATCTGCAATAGATCCATTTTCCCATTTAAGGTTTATATATCATATATTGTTATATTATCATTTCCTCACCCATTTAAAAGAATGGAATTTGCAACTCTACAGTAGTAATTAAGTCTTAAATGATCCAGGAGTTCTGAATGTAATATGAAGTCCTCTTCAAGCAAAAGTTGGTCAACAGCTGATCCAAAATACTGGACCCTTTTTGGCCCTTCCTACCCTGATCCTTTGCTGGTCAGGGCTGCGGTGATTTCAACAACTTTTAAATCTGCATCTGCTCCAAGTATTTGTAAGTTGGATTCTCGTATCCATGGTTTTGCATCTTATTCAGATGCCGCTCCTCTGGCGTGAGCATCGGGTCAACCTTCAAAAAAGAGAACCAACAGTTAGCGAGCGAAGAGGAGGCATGAAAGCATCTTGGGCTAAACACATTTGTGGGGCCTGCTCCCTGGATAGAATTTAAGGGTATTACTCTCTTAAAACTGAGGTCTTCGTTGCAAGAGATTCAACTTCCATCATCTCCCTAAGAAAAGAAGCCTCAAGTCCCGTCTGAATGCTCTTTCACACATGCCTTATTGCACATGATCAAGCCAATAGCTAAAATGACAGTGATTTCCAGTCACTGCTCTGAACCTGATGATTTGTATGTTCTGTGCATGTGTGAACTGAGAGGATAATAGAAGTTCTCTCTCTCTCTTTTTAAAGCTATACCTTCAGTGAACCGCTTTGAACCACATAAGGCCACTGACTGCCAAACGCTCAAATCAGCAGAGAGCAACTGCTGCCACCCCATTCCCCCACCCAGCAGGCCAATCCAACCCCCCGTCTCTCAGAGGCGATGAATCTCGAGGCCCCTCTCACCTCTACGATCCCATGGCTGATGGTTCCATACTGCCTCTTCCTCAGCATCACCAAGCTGATGACGATGACTGTGGCTATGGCAACAGCAATCACCAGGAGACCAATGAGAGCGCTGCTGCTGAAGCTGAAGTCGTCACGGAGCGTGTTGTCGTTTTCCTGGACAGGAAGAAAGTGAAGTGGAGGGGCTGAGAGCTGGAAATGAACATGACTAAACTAGCTTGGGAGGCACCTTCCTTTGACCAACTGCCACAGCAAGCATGAGATGTGCCTGGTCATGGTCTCGCCCTGATCCCTCTCACTGTGATCTGGCTGGCAGGGGGCACCTTGCAAAACACCTTCTCAGATATGTGACACACACGGGACCTCTTCTGCTTACGTGTCTCCTACGTGGCCAATAACAAAACGTTTCTTCCGGGAAACTCTGGGCCTACTGCTCTTTGCAATGCTCATGGCATATTCAGAACTAGAAGAGGTATACACAGTGCTACTTAACACCCAGGTCAGGGCATGAAGTCCCCTAACAGCAAGCCTGGGGTGGTGGCTATATACATACCGGCTCATCCACCAGTCCACCGACTCGCTCAGGATTGAAAATCATTTCCTTCACATCAAGGGTTTCATCAATTACCTGAAAACAGTCATGAAGGAATTTTACACAAGGAGCTAATGACAGAAAGGAGGAATACTGGGCAGGGGTGTGCATAAAAAAATCACCTTGGGTTTGCAAAAAGGAGCAGCTTCTAAACTAAACAAATAGCTAGCAAAACTCTGCTAAGTCATTACACCCGTCTCTCTGGCTCAGGTTTCATGTACTTAGCAAAACCCCAATAGCTTCCAGGGCTAAAAAGGTAGGGCTTTTGCAAAACCAGTAAAAGAAGGCATCAAACACACAAAAGCAAGAGAAAGGGATCTGGCCCACTAACTATGGTGGCTATGCACCACATATTCAGTGTAAAGGCGGTGCACATACATACAATTACATAAACCTCCACTCAAGCAGGAATCCTGGCTAATCAGGCCTCCTGTTCCCAAATAGAAGTCCCTACGTGTGTGCATTTGTGTGCATGCAGGGCTCCTTCACACTAAATATGCATGGCTGACAGGGAAGCCCAGCAAGATGCTGGTACAGCAGCCAGCAAGATGTAGGAAAGTTCAAGTGACTATCTCTATCTATCTATGATCTATCTATCTATCTATCTATCTATCTATCTATCTATCTATCTATCTATCTATCTCTATCTTGTTAGGTTATATTTGAAGCTTTCCCTGGTGGTGGAGAATGCTTGTGACGCGACATAGATGTCAGCTGGCTACATTTTAGTAGAATAAGCCTGGTTTGTGTTCCATCAACCAGATAAAGTAATTTGCCTCCGAACAAGCTCCTATTTACAGTTTTCAACAAGGATGCAGACAGGAGGTGCAAACACAGAGTACATCTCAGCATCAGCTCTAAACACTACAGCCTGCTACACTTGACAGAAGATGCTGCCACTCAAAATAGATGACAAATCTGTCGGTGGAACCTGTGCCAGAGCACCAAAGGGTTCTGTTCCGCCTCCCACATCCATAAAGCTGTCCAGGGCGAGGATGCTAGCTCTGCTTCCCTCACACTCCTACCCTTCTGTCTCTGACACATGCGGGAAGCCTGCGGGAGCTGCAAGTCAGTAATCTGCGCCTCCCCTGCACCATATGGAATGAGTCTAGTGACTATCAAGCAAGCAGCGGGCGACATGAAAGCAAGCCACATCTCAGGCTCCGTGTTTTCTGCAAAAAATAAAAATAAAAATGCAAAAGGGCGTACCACATTCTCGTCCAGCTTGTTCTTGCTGTTGATTACTTTCTCTTCTGCCCCAATCAGTCCATCCAGGTCAGCCATGCCAGATCCTGTGCAGAAGAAACAAAGGAGGAGATCAGATAATGGAAAAGGCCATTTTGTCCTGTCTGTATGGCACCCGGTCTGTATGGCACACTATGATTCCTAGCTTCTCGTATATATACATATTATTAGATTTTCTTATTATGCACTTGTTAGGACACCAAAGTGTTATGCTAGCAAGACAAACAATGAGAGGGGGGAGAGGCTGGCAAATGGGGGAAACATGATGGAAGTTTTTTCAGAAGGTTCAAGCACACACCCATTCTACAGTCAGCTAGTATGATATGGCACAAAGCAATGGGAGTCCAGGGGAGATGTCCCTAGAGGCTGCTATAAATGCCCCATGAAACCAGGATGTGAGCCAGCATGCAAGAGATATTCTTGCCACAGCAAAGTCAGCACTGTCCCTTTGGAAAGCCTGCACATCAGCAACTAACTAGAGAACGAGCCTCAAAGTCATTCCAAACAGCTCACCCACTGAGCAAACTTAATGAGTTCCTGTCCTGTATCTGGCACAAGTCCAGAATCAATTTCAAGGGAGGAGCAAATGAAGTTCCAAATATCAGTCAGCCTGTTCCCAATGAAACACTGCATGTGATAATGGAGGAGGATATCAACAAGCCCGCTCTGCATTTCCATTAAGACCTGAGCTTTCATACATTGATCCGGAGGAATAGCAGAAGAGACTGATGCAACAGTCAAACCACTCAAGTCACAAAGAGCATCTGAAATCTGAATATTGCAAAATGTCGGCAGGCATTATGGATTTGCAGAAGGATCCAAGGTAGCCACTGGATTCCTGAGATGCTCCACATATCCAAATTTTGCTTCGTGTGGTGCAAAGGAAATACAATATACACCAGTTAAACACTTCATAACTGATTGCACGTCTTGCCCTACCATTTGTTCTACTCAGGGACGAGTTCATGTATTCTGTTAGCAAGGTTCTTTGAGGGCACGTGAATGATTAATTGTGTTTTGGGGCATCTGTCACATTGACTTTCTTTTGTTTTTACTGCCTGAAAATGCCAAATAGTGGTGCAGTCACATTTTGCCTAGAGCATGTGGGCAAGTTAGACATTGTATAGGATGCCGACACCAAAGGAAGTCTAAAAACAGCAAGCAGAAAGAGACGAAGCATTGTGGTGGGGGACTGATCCTGCATCAAGGGTGCCAAGTAAACTGACCCAGCTCCCTTTGTGCCTATGAAATGAAAGCTGATCTATTCCATCTGCTGGTGACACGTTAGCTCATTTTAAAAGGCAAACACCTTCGTGGTTCAAGTACAGTAAGCCTACAAACTTACATGGGGGTTACATTCTGGGAAGCGCACCTAAAGCCAAAGTCACGTATAGTGAAAACACATTGGGTTAAATGGTGGGTGGGGTTGTTTTCCCCCCTTTCCAATTTTTGTTCTTTTTAGCTATGCACATAAAACTGAATGTGCACAAGTTAAGTGTGTGTAAGTTGCAGGGTCACTGTATTCTGCTCACCAGGCAGGCATAGGACGATAGGCACACTGAGGTATGCTCAAACAAGGAAGCCAATACATCTGGGCTAACTGTTGTGATGTACTTCACAAAGTGAATGTAAGCCATGTTAGCTTCCAAACCAATATATAAATATAGTACACAGCTATATTCGTGTCACATAATACATTGTCAATTTGCAGGCGTGATCAAGAAGTTTGCAGGTTTATCTGGGCCTTATGAATGTTTGGCGTTAATGTCACACCATTGATTAATATAAAATTATTTTCCAAAAACAGTATCATTGTTGACATTTCTATCCCCCCTTGAGTTCCTCCAAGGAACTCAAAGTGGCATGCATAATTCTCCGCCCCATTTATGGCTGAGCAAGGATATACACTGTGTGACCTTTTCAAGTGAACTACTTATGTACATTTATTTAAAGAGATGCTAAAGGATTTCAAATTACACTGTGGACATGCATGTGCCTTGTTCTGTCTCTATTGTCTATATGCATCCATTTTATATTTACATTTGCCATCTATTTCTACTAGGACCTCACCAACACCTTTAGGAACATTTTCTTGAAACTGAGAATATTAGTTTTTAAGGAAACAGTGCAAATATTAAAACCCATTTATTTAAAGCTGGAGTACATGTGAGGGGATATCCATATCAGAATTTATTTATTTCTTTTTTCTTTTTTCTTTTGCATAAGCACTGAATTGGTTGCAGAAAATTGGTTGTATTTAAACCAAAGTGCTCTATTTGGTCAAAGAACCCAGCTCACCTGTTCCACTAACACCTGTTCCATGACAAGGTGTCTGATTTTACTGCCTCTGCCTAAGTTGCTCAGGAAATGCCATTTCAGATTCCAATCATGCTCTAGGAAGTCCACCTTGCTCACTAAGCCTGGTAGCTTTTTTTGTGTGAAAGTCAATCATTGATATTTTCTAAAGACTTTCAGCCTAACCATTCCAGGTTAGTCAACCTCAGGCCTTTATAGGCCTTTCTCTGGCACTTCCAGTTCTCAGGAGCCAGCACAGCAAAGGCTTCGGGCAGGGAATTCAGCAGCTAAGACAGGTACCATTAGATAGTTCTGCACCATTTAACAGCCTTAAGTGGAATAGTTGTTGGAGGAAAAGCTCTTTATATCTCACATACATCTCTGGGTAAAAAGCAGCTCTAGCTGGCAGGCACCGTGCTAAAAAAAACCCCAACAAAACAGGAAAGGAAGGCAGGAACAAATGCACCACAGTTCACAGCTGCCTCAACTCAGCTGAGAATGGACTGCAAAATGTTCTGTTTCCTCTTGGTTTGGGTCAGCCGTGTTTACCTAGCGAGGTGAAGCTCACTCCAGGGCAGTTATGAAGACAGAACAAATCAGTTTCAATGGACAAGAGCTTCAATTGTATTCCAGGTTTGGAGGTGGCGATGGTCTGGATGTGGGCCAATAAATTGAGGCTGGATTCAGGTAAAACAGAGGTGTTATGTTTGCAAGGAAATGGCTTGCTCCGTACATGGTTGCTGCCCACAAGGAGGAGCAGGTGCATAGCCTGCAAGAACTCCTCAATCCATCATTTGTTGCTGGAGGCTCGGGTGGCCTTGTTGGACAGGAGAGTCTATTTCTAGCTCCAGTTGATACACCAGCTCCAGCTCTTTCTGCACAGGAATGACTTGGCCACTGGATTCCATGCTCTGGTGACCTCCAGATTAGACTATTACAATGCATTTCATGTGGGACTGCCCTTGAAGCTGGTCTGCAGCAGAACACCGGTGCTAGCTAAGGCAGCTCTCAGAATTAGCATAACCCTTTTCCTGAAGCAGCTGCACCGGTTGCTTATTCATGTTGAAACTTGATTCAAGAAGCATGAGACTTGCTAAGATTTTTCTAGTAGCTTCAGAGTCAGTAATTATAAAACAAAGCCTGATGCACTATAGAAAAGAGTAAAGAGTGTCAGTCCTTAATACCACTATGAGGTGCTGAAATGCAACACAGCCCACACTGAGAAGAGGACAACCTCTAAACAGTTCTTGCACCTTTTGTTCAAAAAGAAGCTTTTGCTACAAAGCAGGACTTGGAATGTAAGTAAGTAAAAATAAACACACCAGAAGAGAAACTGAGGAAAGGATCCTGCACATGGGTCTCCAACCCCAATGAAAGAAGGCTTGTGGAATTTGCAGCTGTGTGCATTTTGGCAAATATGCCTTGTCCATTGGAAACACTGTGGGTCAACACGCCTTGCAAGGTATTTCACACGGAATAGCAGTGTTCTGTCTTTCTGTACAGAGTAGGACATATTTTAACCTGTAGAATTCCAAAAGATCTGCCCAACTCAAGCTTTGTCATTCCATATAATGTTTATGATGAAGAACAGATGGGAAAGGGCAATTAAAATAAAACTGATATTTCACCCAAGTAGCTCTAAAAACTGATTAGCATTCACAACACTATGCTACTACCAATGCTAGAGAACACCAAACTCTCATATCTAAAGCCAGTATTACAAAGCTACCAACACTGTATGTATACCATTTACCATGTTTGGAACAATAGCCAACTAATCAGAGGCAGCCAAACTGACTCGTTCTGCACAGGGGGTGGCTACTTTAATCTCTTTATATGCTTTATATCAGCAGAAGGGAGGGAGGTGGAAGTTGATGTTATGAAACTAAAAGCAAAAGCTATCAGAACACACTGGAAAGGCAGGGGGCATGACAGAAGGCGTTTTGAGGGATCAGCTTAGAACCAACCTTTTTTCACTGGATGGTACAAATCCGGCTGAGAATCTATAGCAGGCGGGAAAACACAAGAACCAAAAAAAAAAAATAGCAGAGAAAGGAGATTAAGAGGAGAGAAAAGAAAAAGGCTTGTGTACGATTTCTAACTCAGATCCTGGGCAACATTTAGATTAGCGATTAATAGCAAGTTCTAGCTTCTTTTGTTTTATTCCAACTTTTGAACAGCAGAAAGCAAGCAACAGGTGCAATGAAACTGAGCTTGGGCTAAGGGCCCTATGAAAGAAAATGGGAATTAATTCACAGCCAAGCTTCAAAATAAAATAAGCATCCGGGGAAGAAAGCAAAGCTAGATCATTATTGCATTGTCATGTGCTAAAATTAAAATCAGAATACTAAACTTAAAAAGGAATATAGAATTGGAGGCGCCTCAACATGACAACGTCTGACACAATTAGAAACCAGTTGCCTGCTTGCTCTTTTGTCAGGAGCTACTTTTAAAGCAGCTCTGGCAAGAAAAATATCCAGAATAAAAGTGAGGACAAGTATCTTAACCTGGGTAGCTGATCTATGGCGTCAGCTCAGGCCAGATACAGCAGCACTTTCACAATTCTACATACCTTCATTTTCCAGTGAGGCTGGGAAAGTTTTCACCTGGAATGGACGGAAGGGCTTGCCATCAAAAAGGGGAGACTCTTCACTCTCTTCAGAGCTCACATGGACGTCCACGGGAGATTCGGAGATGGAAGATGTAAACTGGTCCATGTCAGCCCGCTGCTCTTGAAGGAGCTCATCTGTAATCAGTAGTTGCTCAGTTAGAAAGTGTTGTCCTATGAAGATGTTTCCAAGAAACTCAACACAACCTCTTGGATTCGAGTCAGGATTATTTTTATTCGTCTATGGAGGAAATAATTTGCTAGATACTCGGGGTGGAACTTTTCACAAGTATATACTTGGTTTGTACTGCTATTTTGTTGTTGTTGTTGTTGATCTCTGGTGCCAAAATGCTTTGGTGCTTTTGGCGAACTAGTTTAGGGATCGTAAAAAGAGGTCAAAGGTACTAACCAATCTCACTTTGGATTTCTTCTGCCACATAAGGTACCTTGTAGAGCAGGGACAGACTTTGGTTCATTCTCTCTTCAATCACATGGAGATGCGTCATCACCTACCAAGAGAGAGGGCAGAGTTCACAAAGAGTATCAATTCTATTTTTACTTAAACAAGTCTGCTCTAGAGATAAAGAGTTTTAGAATCCTCACATTTGCTGCCACTGGCTACTAGCCATGATGGCTATATTCCACCTCCACTGTCAGAGGCAGCTTCTGGGATTCACAAGCAGGGAGAGTGCTCTTGCACTCAAGTCCTGCATTTGGGCTCCAGAAGTATCTGGTTTACTGCATTCTGCATGGTAGATGTTTTAGTTTACTGTATTCTGCTGGACTAGGTAGGCCTTTGTCCTGATCCAGGAGGGCTGCTCTAATCTTTACATAGAAAGATACAAAGCTAGTGTTCATCGCCACATACTGTGACTGAGGAACCCATAAGATAACTATGCGCTGTTAGGCCACCTTAACTGGGCAACTCCGGCATTGGGTTTCACCCTAATACAGGATGTAAGAAAACTTTTGTTGTTGTTGCTAAAGCAATGGTGAGGAAAAGGAAAAGGAGAACAATAGCAGGTTCTCTACAGTGAGAAAAGACCCAGTTTCCCTGCAATTTAAGCCATAATCCTGAGAACCTCAGAAGTTTATCCAGTTGGATGCCTGGCAAGGGAAGACTCCTTCCAGACCCAGCAATAATTTCTATTATGTAGCAGAAGAAAAATCTGCATGAATCTATGTATAGCTCTATATAGATCTGAAGGGTCATGCTTATGCTTCCAGTACAACTAGCATAAAATAATACTCCCCCATAGTACATTACCCTAAGCAACAGCTTTCTCAGGAGAGGTTACGTAGCTTAACAGCACTTTGTTCAAAGCAGAGGCAGTAACATTCTCTTACAATGCTGGCCTTTGTTCAGGGAGGCTTGCCTGGACAAAATGGCCGGGTGTGGTTTCATATCTACAACCCAGGTTCCTGTTTCTGTACACAGGCACAACCTTTCCCACTGGCTTCTTGAATTTATGGCTACCATGTATTTGACCTGCAGAGGGTGCTGCACATTAATGGATTCTACGGAGCTGATATGGAATGCATTAATATGGATAACCAAGCTGGAACACTAATGAACTGTTTCTTATGGTCTGAAGTGTATCTGACTTTTAAAGAGAAGAAGGAAAGCAATTTAATTTTCCACGTGGCAGTCTGTCAATCTCCTGGATCGATCGAGGAGCTTGATGTGAATCCAAAATGTAAGGAATCGAAAGGGATCACCCATGTCCCTTGCATGTCAATTGGTGGACGACACAGCCTGCCCATCGTGGCCTAAGCCTCCAGTTTACAAGCAGGGACACTGCTCAATCAAGTGAGCTGGCTGTGTGAAGACAAGACTCCATCCCCTGGAAAGACAAGTTTGCATGGCACAAAAGGTATCCGAGTAGGATGGGCCAAAACTAAAGAACCGGGAAACATTTGTCAGTCAAATGACTAAAGGGGAAACATTCAGAAAACTCCCCAGCACTGGAGAGTACAAATGTGAATACACTTAGATCTGCAGCATGGATTTCAGCATTACCAAACTAAGCAATCTAAGCAAATGGGAAAGCATTTTCCACTGCTGCTGGGTGAAATTGGGTTCATGCTCCAGTCCTGCTTCTCAAGCAGACAATGTAAGTTACTGAATTCAACGCAAAATAACCACTTATCACCTTTGGCAGTTCTTTTCTTTGAAAGAACATCACTTGGCAGAGCTCAGAAGCAGAGCTGTCTAGCAGGAAGGCACCCATCTTACAGAAAACTGGCTTCCAGCTCTGCTAGTGACCTTGGCAAGGCCTTCTAATGCCTTCCCTTTTTTCCTTCTCACCCTCTCAGTCACAAAGACGTCAATCCTGGCTATGGAACAAAATTTAAAACAGGAACGCAAAATTGCTCAGAGAGGTAGCTTGGTGGAAAATGCATGAGAGAGTTGTTACAATTTCCTTTCCCCATATTGAAAAGAATGAGGAAAATTTGCTCCTCAAAAACGAAGCCTTGGGTAAGTGATCAAATGCTTCTATGCTTTGCCTCAAGACTCATGCTATACTTCTGCTAAGAAGGGGAGAAGGTTTGGGCAAGTAGTAAAAGCAAAAGATGCAGAGTCAGTATGGGCACAACAAAATAAATGATGCATCAGGGATGGGTGCTGTCAGTTCAAGAAGTGGCCATGTTTCATATATGTTCCAGCTGGCACCCAAAAGTAACCCCCGCCCCCAGCTGTGTAACTCTGGTTAATGTAAATAGGCACTATTTTTGTTTAACAGGCACATCCCATGTTAATACCAAAAATGCACAGAAGGACTATGGTTCATTGTGATGTCCAAACCAGCTCAAAGTCTGCACATTTCGGCAGAAGAGATAAACTGCAACACCCAGCTAGGTGTGGGTCTTAAAACGTGGGACAAAATGTTTCCCAGAGATTATTCTGTACCTGCGATTTCATCTGCGCTGCCTTTTCTGGATCAACAGCCAAAACGTGCTGGTAATGGCGGATCGTGTGCAGGCGGTCTTTGTTCTCTGCCCGGACGTAACGCTTCAGGGCTTGCAGGATACGGTGAGGCTGTAGGAAGTTAAACCAAACTGGTGAGCCAATAGAGAATGGAAGACTGTCCAGTGATTTCAACTGTGCCCCTTAAGGTCCAAAAATATTGTGATATAGCAAGCACAAGACACATGAGTTGCTGCAGCAGCACAGGCAAGAAGCTGGAGCTAGGCCAGGCAAAACATATCTGGACAGGATTCAGATTTATAGGAAAATTCAGCAGCCATTATACTAATGCTATACACCCAGAATGCCTACCTTACAGCTGCTCAATCAATTATTGCCTCTTTTCCCACCCACCCACCCTTTTCTTCCACTAGCTGTCAATGTTTGCACTTCTTCCAGACACTCCTGGCCTTCCCTTTAATGCATGTACTTGAAACATCCCAAGGGGAACGTACCCGCGGAGAATCGGTCTGCAGAGCAACTAGGTAATTTTCCAGGGCAATGCGACGGCGGTCATCCAGCATGGCTTCCACACGAGCGAGATGAGTCTCCACCAGCTGCTGCTTCTCACTGGCTGCTTCCTTCTCTAGAGATTTAGCCATTGCCTGGAATCGCTGCAGAAGGAAAATGGTGCAGTTAACAGGTGGCAAAGAGATTATTTGCTGCTATTCTGATTAGCTACTTTCAGATGCATTTAGTCAGACAGCACCTGAAAGACGCCTGGGAGACAGACCTATATCATGGTAGGTGTATTCTGCAGCTGGAGTAGCAGTCTTTGCAACTTAGTCCAAAACTGGTTTGGAACAGAAAATGCAAAAAAAACCTTGCAGTCAGTGGATAATCTAACACTGCAGTCACTCTCAGGATACAGAGTTGAATACCTATTTTAGCACTGGTGACCATTTGCCTATTCAGTAACAGCAAACAGGTTGAGGGCTTGCCAAAAGCCTGCCAATGGCTCAATTCAAATGTAGCCCAAAGCCAAACCATGGCTTAGTGCAAATGTACAGCCTCTCAGAGAGGAGGTGGTGGTCACAACATTGGAGAAGCAGAACAGCCACTTTCTCCTCTCCAGGAACCCATGCATTTCTGCTAAGGCGCTGTTTTCAAGACCCTGTCTCTAACCAGCTAGTAAGGAGAAGAAAGATGGGGTAGGCCAGAAAATCCATCCGAGTATCACTACTTGGCAGCCCTGCTGACCTTGAGGTCCATATTTGTTAAATTGAAAATATTAATTTATGTTGCTGTAAGTTTGTTTGTTTGCCTTATAACTGAATTGTTTAGTTGCTTATTTGTCCTGTTTATATGATTTTGTAATTTTTGTATATTCTTCCTCTCTGTTTATTTTTATTAATGTGTTCTCTGCTCTGGGATTGAAAACATTCAATGAAGAGTGGGCCATAAATACTGTAAATAAATAATGTCTGAACTGAGGGTCCAGCACCTTAACTACTTCCTAAGGTTCCAAACCTCAACCTTACAATCCTCCAGGATGAAGTGATTGAGCAGTTTAATTTTAGAAGAATAGGAGGCTGGTGGTTTTTTGCTACTAGCTTGTATGAAACTTTGCATTTTTATAAGGCTAAATTAGAAAAAATGGCATTTTGTTATTTTCTGCCATGAAGAGAAAACAAATTTGCTTATGCCACTGCAAACCAATTTAAAGGCAATAAAGGCAAACACAATTTTAAAAAGATAATAGAAGAAAATCAATTTGGAATTGTTCATTTGCAAATCATTCTGTTCTCTACATGTTTCTCGGCTGGTATGAACCAACTTCCAGGACACAACTAACGAAAAGCCACAGCAGATTTTATTCTCAAAACTATTTTACCAGGAAGGTGGTTTCCTCATCCTCATGGGTTTTCACCAGTTTTGAACAAATAAGATCTGTGGGTTCTTCAAATGGGCCACATCTGAGCACTCTCAGCTGAAGCAAACATGGCTGGTTTTCTACAGTTCTATTTTCACAAGCCACCAACATGCTCAGTGGTTGATTTCATCTTCTCCTACCAGCCAGAAGAGCAGTGGGTACTAAGGAGCACTGAATCCAAGAATGGAAAAATAACCCCATGAATGAGAAACAAGACATCCCTAGGTCAACAGCTGGATGGCAAAAACAGTTAAGTTAGTGGTCTTATTCTGACTGTTGGGAAACTGTAAAAGCCATCCATCCATTCATGCTCTGGGAGAGAACAACCCACTTCACTCTGATAGTTTACCTGCATGAGAGTTTGCCTCTCGGCCTTCGGGAGATTCTTAGCCTGGCGCTCTGCTTCTTCCCATTCCTTCTTCACCTAAACAGGTCAGAAAGAGACACAAATTTGGTCCGTAAGGGCAAGCGTGGCTGATCCATATGTAACACACCAAGTTCATTTAGGTTATTTAATACACCACTCAATACAATTTCCACAGCTGTTTCCAATATAAACATATTTTTAAAAACAAAAACAAAAATACCAAAAACTATTTGTTAAAGGTTTAACAGAAAGCTGCAGAGAAAAAATCCTGTTGTGGAAAGACAATTCTAATTTAGGCTCTCAAGGGAGCAATTTGGCTTGGAGGGTTTATTGCTTTTACTATCCCAAAAGATAACTTAAAAAAATAATACTTGGCCCAACTAAAAAGCAAAAGCCTGAAGTCGATGGCTTGGAGACAGCTGGCTAACCACAACGAGGTTGCAGAGTTGAATTTGTAGAACAAGGGCAGCCCTGCTACAGTTTAAGAGGAGGCTCACCCGATCCATGCGGTTGTGATGTCGAACCTCTAGCTGTTCTTTTGCTTTCTGGAAACGGGCATGCTCATTGTCGTCAGCTGGTGTTTCAAAGTAGACATCCACATCATCAGTAGGCACAGGAGTAGGAGGAACTGGGGAGATGACAGAAGACAGGACCCGTTGTGTCAATGGCCCTGGATCAGTCAGCTGCTGCTGTAACTAAGGGTGCCAGGGCAGGGGGAACATGCTGCCAGTGGTTCCCCTCTCAGAAACAGGCTTTAACAATCCCTTCCAGAACTCCTTTCTCGCTTCTATCAATTGCCAATTTCCTACAGCACCTCACATGGTATTACAGGAAGACAAGTAACATATCTCTAAGACCACCCCATTCTCCAACAGTGGGCAAGTATTATGCAGGATCAGTAACCAAACCATTGCTTAGAATGCTGCTTTTAATCTCGCAAGAGGTTTATGCAAGGCTGCATACATTTGTTGCTCAGTGAAACTACCCACAGATCGTTAGTGCAGAAATGTCCAGATTTTTCAGATATTCAGTCCCCAAGGAGAGATTTACACACTTCAAACTTCATTTGCCCCCAATAGCTTTATCAGGTGATATGGCATCTCTCTCTCTCTCTCACACACACACACACACACACACACACACAGAGAGAGAGAGAGAGCGCTATGCAGCACAAAGAAGCACAGTAAAAACATTGACTTGTGCAGCAAATTGGACATCTTTCCAAAGTGGAAAGGATGAGACTAGACCATATTTTTGCCATTAGGACTTTCCTAACTGTTGTTCATCCTACAGTACAGTGGTACCTCGGGATGCGAACGGGATCCGTTCCGGAGCCCCGTTCACATCCCGAAGCGAACGTAACCCGTGTCCGCGCGGGTCACATTTCGGCGCTTCTGCGCATGACATCATTCTGACGGTCTGCGCATGCGCGCGTGGCGAAACCTGGAAGTAACGCGCTCCATTACTTCCGGGTCGCCGCAGAGCGCAACCCGAATTTGTCTAACCTGAAGCGTATTCATCCCAAGGTATGACTATATTATCTTTAAGTGACAGGTTGTTGTTTATGCCTTTTCCAGCTTATCGCTGGGGCATGGTCTGCATCCTGACCCATTCTGAAGCAAAGAGCAATTAGTGTTAGGAATCATCAAACCATCTAGGACCAGGATATCTGAGGGACTGCTGTCTCTCATATAAACCTGCTTCTGTGCAGAGATCAATAGTCCTGGCTCCTGGAACCCATGCTATCTGAACCAATACTGTGACCGGGGACAGGACTTTTTCCTGTTGTCGCAACCATTGCTTGCATTCCAGAGTTTGAATTCTGATATCCCCCCCCCCCCAGATGACAAACAGAATTATATCTACTTGGGCTTCTATCTTCTTCCTCCAGAAGCATTTTAAAAATATTGTTCTTGTTCAATTATTTGGTTAGCTACCTTGCATACATTTGGTAAAAAGATGGGGTACTAATGTTTTAAGGAAATAAAAATATACTTTAAGTAAATGAGAGCCATCACTCAATATCTATGCAAGAATGAGTTCATCACAAATCCTGATCACCTGGATCAATCCATTTTGAAGTCAATAAATCTCATATCAAATTGAACTGCTTTCAGGCAGGAAGATTTTGTTCACAGAACTGCACATTTCATCCAATACCTTGTATAAAGCCCTGAGCGGGAGTCGCAACACGGCACTCTAACCCACAACATTTTTAGTTCAGCATGGTAAGCATTAAGTGAAACAGTGGCAAGACAGCACACATTGCACATGTAAAAAGGCATTCTCTCTCTCTGCAGATGGAAGCCAAGACTGGATGTGTCGCATACTGTTTAGTGTTTCTGAATCAGGCTTTGATATGGAGGCTCCAATTTCCACCCCCAAATCCTTCTCGGATGGGATGAACTTTTGTCCAAAAAGCTCCTGACATCCGCATCTTTTATTCCACCACTTCAATCAGATCAACCTAATCAAAAGCATTTGCATGGAACCCATTTTGTAAACAGGATTACTGCTGTATAGACAGACTGCCAAGCCCTAGAAAGCACAAAAAAGGCCTTTCAAAAGGCCTCTGCAACAGCCAAAAAGGAAAGTGCTGGAATTTAACAATAACTTAATTTGGGGGGGGATATTTTATTGTGAGAGCAGGCAAAAGCCTCAAGCTATCAAATAGAGTCATCAAGCTGTAGCTCATATTTCTAATGGTGCAGAAAATGAAGCAGTATCTTCCATTCAAAAAAAGGGGAAGGGAGGGAGAGTACCAGTGTGTATCTCATACCAATAGCTACATATGGAGGAAGTGTTTGAAAAGATGCAGGATTCCATGGGAAGGGAGTAAGAAAGGAGGTCAGCTGAGGTGAACAAGGGCAGCAGATTTAACAAACAAAAATGTTCAATTCCAACTGCAAAAAGTAGAAAGGGATCAATTGAGCCTTCATTGACCTTGCAAAGGTGAGATGCGTTTAGAAAAGCAGACCAGTGTGTGAAGGGGAAGCCAGTCTTCCCAAGCTGCAGAAACATAAGCTGGATCTAAAACCTAAAGCAGCACAGACAAGAAAGACTACTGCAGGACAGACAGCGTTTCAGCAGACACCAGGATTCATAGAACAAGGCTACACACAGCTCTTTCCTTGACCTGGTCAAGGATGAGAAGACAGACAGGACAACAGCTTGCTGCAAGAGGGCAGGTGGGAGGCAGGACTTACTCATCTTTTTACACACAGCCATACAATAGTCCTCTGACTCAAAATTGTTCCTGTTTCCTCCGCAGCCTCCATATATAAAGCGAATGCACTTTTTCTTGTACATGTCGAAGTACCAACGAGGCATCACAGACCGGCAGGGACCTGTCATCGCCTCCTGGGAGCAGACAGCTGTGTGGGAGATGGTTAAAGCATCAGCTGGTGACAAGCACAGCTTAGCTAAGCTATTACAACAGCAGCGATGGCTCTAGGTTAGTCTTAGCTGAAGAACTGACATTTGCCTGGGGTGCTACAGATCCATTATCCACAAGCTTCCAGTTTTCCCATCACTGATAAGAAAAACCTGTTTACTAGGGCCAAAAGTAGGCCCAGTGATGATAACGCTATCCCGCTCAACTTCATCTGTGCCACTTCCACAAAGGGGAAGTAGGAAGAAAAAAATATTTTGCAGCACAGAAACATCTAGGCCACATTGCACCATGCAAACAACTGTCCCAAAGCTTCCATTCAGTTCATGCAAAAGTCGTTCTGTGGTTAGCAACCAGGTTGGGCAGGTTATGTGGCGAAATGTTTTATTCTTCCTGCTTCCCAGAAAGGACAATATTGGTGGACGAGGGATTTCCTTTCCTGCCTCAGTTCCTTCAGCTCAGCCCTTCCCTTTCTCAACCACAGCTAATGCTTTGTGTCTGCCACCTCTCAGCAGCTTTCTTTGGAAACTAGGTAAATTGTGCAACTTGGAAAACTGACTGTCTGAAGAATCCACAAATACTAATTTGAGCACATGAAATGGTCATCTACTGTGGAAAGTAAGCCCATAACCTCATTCAGGGGTGGGTGGGTGTGTCCTAAACAGCCAGGCCACACTGGTTAAAGGCCTAGAACATTGTAAGAAAAAGACCTTCAATATGATAGCAGATTTGGTAGCTTCAACCACTCCCACCACTAGGGGTTCAAGAGTGGAATCATTCATGTCTTATTGGGTTAGAAATTCCTAAAAGCTGAGGCTCTGCCCTAGTTCTCACTTATGGTGATAAACCTGGAACGCACACGGTAAATTTAAGAGGGGAGTGTGAATTTGAGACCATTTCTTTCAAGCATTGAAATACATCCACATAATATGGATGGCATTCTGTACTCCAACATATTTGAATGGAAGCTTAGAAACAACTTGACTATTAATGCTACCCACATAGAAGAAAGTTACTTTTGGATTTAAAGCCTACTTGCTGATAAGGTTATAAATTTAAGATTGAAAATTTGGTCTTCTACATAGCAAAAGTGTATTTGTCATAAAGTGTATTTTGTCATCTGAGGAACAATTACCGAAGGCAGAAGCAAGGAGGCTAAAGCATTTCATCATTCCTCAAGAGCATTTCCTGCTGCATGGCTTCCTCTTGGCTATATATTTGCACCGTGTTGAGAAGTCCAAAATTTGGAACTGACATACATCAGTCACAAAAACTGGTGCACCTTAATCCCATTTGCTTCACATTAGAGAGGCTTTAGGAGACACTGGCTAACTAACAGCTGTTTGAGTCAGAAAAATTATGTGTGTGCGTGTGTGTTTGTTTTCCCCAAACCCTGCCCCCCCCCAACCACCAAAAAAAGTCTGACTACTCAATTGTCGTTTTCGGGTTATTGTTCTTTGAGGAAGAGTGCTTACTTGGTGCAATTTGAAATCTTGAAGGTATCATACTGAAGGGGGAAAGCGTGACCAGCTAGGAAAACATGCAGATCCAAGGTGGCCCTTCCACACGTACTAAGCTTTACTTCCAGCAAGTGAAATCATGGTATTCTGAAAGATTACCAAAGAGTTTGTACCTGCAAGGTTACAGGAGTTGCTGGCATCTGTTTGACAATCTGAATTTATCCACATTTTATGCCGATACCGTTAACTGGCCTGCTGTAAATGTCACTATAAGAGCATGTAGCCAAAAGCAGAACTGCTTATACTAAGCTTGCGCCACTTTGGGATAGATGGGCTGACTGATGGATAAACTGTAGCATACATAGAAATGTATAAATGACAAACCATTTGATCATTTTTGATAGTATTCTTCCTAGTTTTTCTATGAAGGAGAAAATCTGAATAACTTTTCACCCAAGTAACCCATATTTTAAAAACAACAATGTTTTGATTGGCAATGTTTTCCAAAATTAGATAGCAGAAAGCTATTTCAAAGAGAGAGTCCCAAGAGAGAGTGCCAGAGGTAAGAGTTGCCAGTGATACACTTGGCAAGTAGGCACTGTATGTCCCACAATTTGGGGGAAGGAAGAGACTAGTCTCTAATGAATGGCATACAAGCTCTTCTCCACTGACCTATTTGGCAATTAAAACATCCAAATAGGAAAAAGGCTACTAGACTAGAAGTGGAACATTCAACATATGGATTGGCAAGATCAATTTGACAGCTACTGGAATAAAGAAGAGCTGAGTGAAGCTGTAATGTGGCTGTTTACCTTTCACATCACTCATTATTTCCTTCTCAGCAAGCGATTTCTCATTGCTTGGTTCTGTCGGAGGCTCTTCATTGTAATCTTTATAGCCATCGTAATAGTAATCCCGATCTACCACCACTTCTTCCTCATCTTCTTCCTGTTCCTCCTCTTCGTCATCCATTGTTGCTATTGCTGCTGTGAACTCTTCTGTATTTGCCTCAGTGGGGAACTCACTACAAAAGATACATACAATTAGAAGGCAAACCAACTGCTATTTGCAGGCATGAATGTGCAGCAATTTGGCTTCGAGTCTCCTCCCCTCAACTTTAAAAGAATTGGAAGAAAAGAATGGATGCACAACCAACTTCAGGTCTGGAAACTACCCTATTGCATCTACACAAGCTATTGTAGCAGTGGCCCCAAGATGGGCTCTTAAGTTTTATTATATGGATCTATTTCCAAAGACTCACAGGAGCCAGCACCTCATTAGTCCATGACCCTCAACCTGCCCACCCACACTTAAGAGGCCCAGGAGGAGGCAGGGGGAGAAGCAAAGAGGAGCACAGAATTTCAAAACATTAAGTTCAACAAAAATAAAACCCATTTCTTGAACCAGGCAGACACCCCATGCAACAATGCTAATGATCTATGGATCGTAACAAGCTAGCATGATTCCATCCCATGTTTATGCTCTTAAGGTGGCCCTAACGTCTCCCAATGATCCTCACAAAGCTTTTCTCTGCCCAACCAATGGGAAGAAAACATTGCAATAAAATGTGAAATGAGCTTGTAACAATTACCTTTTGTAACTGTCATAGTCTTCATCCTCCTCCTCCTCTTCCTCCTCCTCCTCTTCTTCCTCTTCCTTGGAAAGAGCTTCATCAACAATTTTGGCCTGAGGGCAGCACACATACTCTGTGCCATGGAACTGGTCTACTCCGCAAGGAAGCAGCATGCCATAGCTGTGCAGGATCATCCCCTCAGTCAAACAGGCCTGGAGTAAGTATTAAAAGCAATGGGTCAGAACAGAATCTCTTGACTGTTTTAATGCGTGAACCTCTTACATCATCCCCCCCACACACAATTAAAGGACGACATACAGATTTTGTATAGCATTGCACCTTAGGCTAGGTTGCAAAGGGTCACTAGATCGTCTGCCATAAAATTGCTGATTGTTTAGAAGTGGTACTCAGGATAGGGCAGTGAATGTCAACAGACGAGGAAGGTCCATGCCTGGAAGCTGAAACTGCACATAACATCTAAGAAGTAAGATACCAACTTGTTGCTGACTCAATAAGACCTTCCAGCAGGGGTTGGGGCTTTATAGCTTCAACAGCCTTGGTGCAAAGTTACATATCAATGCAATGCACAATTTAGCTTGAAACCAAAGTTGTGCAATTCAAAGTAATTTTATGAAGAGCATATACTACTTCTGCATTTTAAACCAAAGAAGTGAAAGGGTGAATATTCCTTATCATTCTAGGAATCACACTTTAGAAGCATGTTAAGATGATGCTCAAATAAAAATCTGAAAATAGATCTGCCTTCCAAAAACTTGGACCAAAATCTCCAGTGTTCCAAAATAAGAACCCTGAAGCCCCAATCAGGCTACTATGTCCTAGTAGCAAGGGAGTCAAATGTCAACAGAACTCCACAGTTATAACAAACAAAGCCTGCATGGAACTGGCACAAACTGGAGTTCTCAAACTGCTAACTTAGTGAAATCATGACTCTGTGGAAAACAGGTTGTTGTTTTGCTTAGTAAATCAGGCTGAACAATGATTTACACCCAGGATCTCAATTGCTTCATTTTGGTGGCTCAGTATTAGTCAAAAACTTTGTAACTTGAAGATATTCTTCAAATTCGTTGCAAGCTGACCTCCCCTCTATTGCTCCTTGAAAGAAGAAAGGCATTTCTAATTCTGTATTTCAAGCTTTCTCTCAAATACCACTTTATGGTATCTTATGGGAGAAGGCCAGGGCATTCCTTCTCTTGCAGCCAAGTTACCTCTTTTGATATAGTGTGCCAGTACTGGTGGCTTTTACACACATCCATCCGCTCCCTGTGGAAGAACCGGCACTTTTCTGGAACCAAGAGGACATCACTGACAAACTCCCCCACTGTGAAGAAGAAAAGAGCACAAGTCAACTGCAAAATCATATCTCACACACAAGTCCCAAGCTTTACTTTCTAGTTAGAGACATTTATTTGCATCTGATGAAGTAGACCATCAACCTTAAAAACTTATGCTACATTAAATTTGTTAGCTTATAAGGTACCACAGGATGCCTTGTTGATGCTACTAAAGTTTCATGTCTCAGAAAAAGATGCAACTGGATCCATAGGAATGGTAAAATATCTCTATATTTAGAAGGCCTCTCAACTGCAAGCATTTTCATTTTTATCTAGGAGCTCAGGATATTAAATTAATTCAAACAGGGAGAAGACATGGCAAAGGCTTTTAAAACATGCATTTGGAGGTAATTGGAAACTTGAGATTGACATCAAAATCCAATATGTCTCCTCAGAAGTAAGTCTCACAAATAGGACTTACCTGTGAGTAAGCCCAGTATGAATAGGTCTGCACCCTAAGCTATTTCAACTTTTTCTCTGAACACCCAATACTATAAGAAAGTTAACCAGAAAGGAACAACCAATACTCTGTTCTCCAATAAAGGCTACAGCATTGGCCATGTTCACATGCCACACTAAGCCACAGTCCATCTTAAACAATGAACATTCTTCTGCTCCCATCTCACAAGTGCTGCATGGGCAGTACAACCAAGCCATATTATGGCCCGTCATGTTGTACAAACACACATTGCTTTAAGTCAGAAATAAACCACAGTTTGTTCTTGATTGGGTCACATTCACAATTAAGCCAGGGATCAGTAACCTTTTGGGGCAAGCAGGTATATGTACAAACTGGAGAAAATGTTGCCAGGACCACACACACATTGCATACATACACAATGACTCTTCCCCCCCTCCCCACTCAGTAATTAATTTGAAAATGATATTTTTGCTTTTATTCCCAAGCCTAGGTTGGGGGCAGGGGGACAGGGACCTTCCTGGAGTGTGCAGCTGGCGAGGAAAGAGTTAACTTTCCTTTGCCAGCTTGCACACTCCAGCAAGCTTGTACTACGCCCAATAATTAGGCTTGGAAAAGTCTTGTTGGAGCCATTATGACTTAGCCTGACATGTGAACTGTTGTGACGTGGGGTTTGTGATTTCAGCTCTCTTGACATAATATGCTGGAGACAGTTCTCTAGTAACACTTCTTTATTAAAGCAACAAGACTAAAGACTGGGGAGAGGAAAGCTACATTTATAGGGACAGGGGACTAGCTAGAAAGGATACATTTTGGAGGGAACAATATCAGGCAATCACAGTCCTGCCTTTTGGAGGAAACCAATAAGACAGAGGATCCAAATACAGCAGCTTAAATGAACCAATAGTAGCTGTACCCTCTGAAACCAAAAGGCAGTTACTTTACCCCAATGCAAATACAGACAATAATAATACAGATATAAAATCCTTTGACTCAATACACAACATGAACCACTTCACTGTCCAGTATCCAAGATGGACATGGCTATTATTATTACTAATGCTATTTTTTAACACTTGTTTAGTGCTAACAGCATGCCAAGTCCTACATGGAACATTATGTCCACTGGACACTACAAGACTACGCAAATAGTATTATGCCACCTTTGCAAATGCAGGGAGATTCTGAGTTAAGGCCCATTCAAGTGTGCTGCTCAACCTCATGCATTTGGGAGTCCCAATGTTGCATGGGGCCTATATCCTATGTGTCCCACTTATCTTCTAAGCTGGGTTTTAGATGAATCAAGAGAAAGGGAAAGGGAAGAGTGACAAAAGTTAGAAGAAGCTGAGACTAAATAAAGAAGCTGCAGAACAGATGAGGCAATAAGCAGTTGAATAAATGTTTGAATAAAAAGCAAATATAGCAGTCAGTTTATTTATATATGACATTTTTCACAAATCCACTGGGTTGCATCCAACAAAGTTCTATTTAGAGCAGGCCAATTAAAACTAAAAGGTCTAAGCTAGTCAAATTTATTGATTTCAGCGGGCCTACTCTGAGTAGGTCTCACATTGGACACATCTCAATGTTTTCTGTGGGTCACAGAAAACAGACAATTAAAACACAGTAGCATAAACACCATAATAAAAAGCATAATAGGTTGTAATGTAGCATTGACAAATGAATTAACAGTTTATTCAAATCATATAAAAAGTTCAAATAAGCATAAAGCATACTAACATGTCAATTAAGAGCATCTAATACTAATAATATCAACAGCATTATAACCATATCAAGCAATCTCTTCAGGAGTTCATTTAACAGCTCAAATCAAGTAACAAGATGAAAAGATACAGCAGTCTCCAACCAAGGCAGCCGAAGCATTATTTATTTATAAAGTTTTTATACCACTTAATAAAAATCTAAGCAGTTCAAATAAAAAATACAGGTTTCAATAAAGTGTAATAAAAGCTAGATAAATTAGATAGATGCAAAATACAACTGTGTATCACAAATAAAACTGAGCAGGGTGCAAAGCAAAAGCAAAATGAAAAACCAGCTTGGTCCAGGAGAGGCAATCCTGCTTAGGGAACCTGGTCCCTATCTGCTTTAAGGAAAACATTGAATTTGGCTCAGTAGCTAATAGGAAGCCACTTGTTGAAGTACAGGTGTTTGCTGGGCTACAGCTCCCATCATCCCTGGCCAGGGGTCATGCTGGCTGAGTCCAGCAAGATCTGGAGGGCCACCAGGTGAGCCACACCTGCTGTACATAAACAGCGATGAGGTGGCAGCTATTCCAGCAGTGGGAGAACTGGGAAGCAGAGCTCACTCCTCTCCCTCAAACTGTCACCTGGGGGGAGCCATTCCATCAGACCACCTCAGTGGGAGAGACAGGAAACAGAAGGCTCAGTCCACCAGCTTTTCTGGAGGCCAAGCTCCACCAGGTGCCTCCTGCCCCTGAACTTTGCCAACTGGTCCATATAGGAACAAATGTTTAGAAACTGGTGTCTGGGTTTTGGTTTTCCCTTGTGTGTTGTGGATTTTTGTTTTGGTTTGTTTTTTTAAGTGTAAGCCTATGAGTAGGTATTGTCTTGTTTTGATGGTACGTAAGATGTTCTTGGAGCCTTTTTGGCTGAAGAGTAGGATATAAAAATGTTCTAAAGAAATAAAAAGTAAAATAATTAAAAGTCCTGCTTTCGTTTGAGGTAAGACTCCCACCCACACTGGGATTCCAGCTATACCCCCAAATCGCAAGGTGAATTCACAAGGCTCTTTAAGAATGCTACCTAAGGGATGGCAAGGTTGGCCCCCACCAAGGGCCCAGGCTCAGGCGGGCACACAAAAATTGCACCTCTCCACTCTGGCTCTTCTAGGAGCCTTGGCAGAGCTCCTTGCCAAGAGCATGAGGGGCACCAATACAGCTCCTTGCCAAGGGTGCAAAGGAGCCTAGGTACGCCTCTGAATGCTACTCTCCAGTGACAGAATGAGATCCGCCTCTCACTGTGATCACCAGCCAAGAAACGGTGTCTTCACTACAACCTCTCCTCCCTCTCATGCCCATCTCTAGGCAGCAAAGCTCTGTGAGAGGCAAGATGGGAAAGGCCTCTGCCTGGGGTGATGACCTCATTGCTAGTTCAGTTCTCATTAAAGCATACAGTGCTCAAGGTAGCACAACACGCCTCATGCCCCAAAAGCAGACCTGAGGCTGACGAAATGAGCCCCCTGTGATCCCCCACAAGCTTCTGTAGCTGCTGAAAAAGTTACAGTTCCTGTGCAGTTTCATCTCACAGCACTTCACTTCGGGTGGGGCAAGGGAAGTGGAATCAGGAGTCCCCTGATAACAAATACTACAGTGGTACCTCAGGTTAAGTACTTAATTCGTTCCAGAGGTCCGTTCTTAACCTGAAACTGTTCTTAACCTGAAGCACCACTTTAGCTAATGGGGCCTCCTGCTGCCGCTGCACCACCGGAGAACTATTTCTGTTCTCATCCTGAAGCAAAGTTCTTAACCTGAGGTATTCTTTCTGGGTTAGCGGAGTCTGTAACCTGAAGCGTATGTAACCTGAAGCGTATGTGACCTGAGGTACCACTGTATCTCCATCACCACCCTGTACCAGAAGTGACATGATAAGGGCCAGAGAAGCTATGCCACATGTAGACGTGTGGCAGAAAGCACAGCAGTGAGGGGTGGGACTAAGGAGCAAGGGTGTGGGGATCAATGGGTATTTCCTGCCATAAGCAGAAGCAATTCTGAAACCAACAGTATTAGGCAAGTGTTCCTATATTATTCCACAGCACCAGAATGACGCAGCCTGCTTGGATGAGCTAGTGTGGTGATAGAATGGAATTCACCCTTGGCTTCCTTGAAATGGAGAAGTGCAACAACAGAGCCCAGAGAAGGAAGCACGCCACCACCAAGTAGCCAAAAGGCAACCAAGGCCTAAGAAATATTTATTTTTTATTGTATTTATAGCCCAACTTTTTTTCCTCAGGAGCTCAAGGTAGGGTGCATGGCATCTTCATTTAATCACCACAACAACCCTGTGAAGTAGGCTAGGCTGAGAAGCAGTGACTGGTCCAAGGTCACCAAGCTTCATGGTCACGTGGGGATTCAAACCCTGGTCTCTCAGGTCCTAGCCCAGCAGACTAACCACTACACCACACTGGCTCTGTAGCAGCTGCTTGTGGCTCGCAGCCTCCTGGGTCTTGAATCACAACACAGAAGTTCACAGTGCAACATGCAACACTGATTTCTTATTTATAATGTTCTTCTGAAGAAGAAAAAAACCTGCAAGGAGGAGTCCTTTTAAAAGGAAAGGTGGGATAGAAACGCAATAAAAAGAAACTTATAGATTCCAGTGCAGTGTTTCTCAAACTTGGATCGCCAGTTGTTGTTGGACTACAACTCCCATCATCCCTGACAACTGGTTCTGCTAGGTAAGGATCATGGGAGTTGTAGTACAAGAGCTGGGGATCCAAGCTTGAGAAACACTGCACTAGCGTTTCTCACCTGCTTTAATGTACGTAAAGGCATCCATGCCAAAAAGCCCAACATTATTTGCTACTACAGTTTCATTTAACTTGCTGCCAACTCTAAACTGTTCCAAAGTCTGCTTTGACTTGGTATCAGAGCCAAGAACATGGGCTTGCACATCTACTCAGTGAGGACAATGAACCTGGAAAGAAATATGTCTCCAGTATATCATCTTATGGAAGCCAGAATACAATGTGAATGAAGTTAATTTTAGAAAGGGCACACGTGAATTCCAACTCAGCTGTGCAACTAAAGAGGTTTCTCATTCCTGTTAAAATTATCTCCTATATTGAAGGATCAGTAGTTTTTAAGGAAGTAACCCAAGCTGCGGTATGCATGTCTTTCCTTCAAGAACACTGCTAATAGAGCTAACACTTCACATTTAAGCCAGACAGATGAGGCATTTCTAGTCCACGCAGCAGCTTAACCAAACAGTCTACGTATAGTCTGCTTTTTCTTCTTCACCAAGCCTAGCTCTGCTCCCACTCCCATCAACCTATTGTCTCGCATATTTACAGTTCAGCAAGAGTGCCAACTGCGCCTCATTGTCCACTGCCATAGGAAAAGGGAAACCAGAGGAAAAGCAAAGCAAATTATCTACAAGGAGTATGAGGTTAAGTTTCCACCTGCAGCTGAAATTCTGTAAAAAAACAAAACAAAACTGAGGCTGCACAGAAAATAGAGAAGGAGCACAATCACAGTAGTGGCCTATTTCCATTGAAAACTAAATCTTTCGCAGGCCAAGTTCATCTGTTTAGCACTCTAGAAGCACATCTTATGCTTACTGACTCTGCAGAGAATTTCAGAAATCTCCCACAATCTGAGCTCACTTTAATTTTTTTTTTAAAAAAAGGATATTGATACATGTGACTGACTTAGGAAACTGGAGAAAGCCTCTCACAATATGGCCATGCGGAGACAGACTCTCTTTGCATGACATGCTCCAGTGGCAAACCATTGTGTTGCTTGTCAGGGGTCACCACGTAAAGAGTCCCCACTCTGCCAGTCTTGCTTTTAACAGCAGAAAAACTCTTTCCCCCTCGGACGCCATAGAAATGATGGCCACTACCTGCCTGCAATGGCACAGGGGAAAGCTCAAGCTAGGAGTTTATACAATGTGTTGCCCCATTTTGTTCATTTTCACCTTTAAACCACATTTCACAACCTAGGGAATCGATCTGAATAAACTATGATCAGGGATGAGACATAAAAGATCAGCAAAACAAATACCGCACTAAAAGGACCAGTCTTAACACAGCCATTCACCAACTTGGAGAAGGTGCCACAGAGGCAACTTCAGCTGGCAATTGTGAGAGGTACGTCCCATGAGACTCCAGAGCAGGGGTAGGCAACCTAAGGCCTGTGGGCTGAATGTGGCCCAATCGCCTTCTCAATCCAGCTCGAGGACAGTCCAGGAATCAGCACATTTTTACATGAGTAGAATGTGTGCTTTTATTTAAAATGCATCTCTGGGTTATTTGTGGGGCATACGAATTTGTTCATTTTTATTTTTCCCCCCAAAAAATAGTCCAGCCCACCACATGGTCTGAGGGACGATGGACCGGCCCACGGCTGAAAAAGGTTGCTGACCCCCTGCTCCAGAACAACTGAGACAGGACTTTTCATGCTTATAAGGCAAAGGACATTCTACTGGCAAGACTTGAGCTACCCAGCTTAAGGAACATATGAAGTGGCCTTATACTAACTCAGACTGGTGGGCTCTTCAGCATTATATACTGACTGGAAGTGGCTCTCTGGGACTTCAGGCTAGGGTTCATAGCAAGCTGGTACACTATTCCTTAATTCTAACAATATGCCCACCCCACCATCTCTCTCTAGGCCCCTATTCTGTACTTGGCTCCAAACTAATGGACCTCAGAGTTCAAGGAAAAAGTGAAGGAGAATTCCTAAGCTTGAAATATGCCCACCCTGACAAATGAGAACAACCAAAACTCCTTTCTTGGGTAGCTCTTGAGTTTATGAAAGATCCACTGCGTTTTCTTAAAATTTCAAGTTTCATTTTATGCCCAAAGACTCCATGCAAGTAACAATATCATACTTAAATCAACGACAGATATGAGCCTTACCATATTAATTCTATTAATTAAAACCAGCCAGAATAAAAAAATATAAAAGGTGTTCTATGCACTCTCTGCATAAATATTTTTAACATTTGAAAGAAACACCATTGGCATGATCAATATGCACACAGTCAATGTTGATATGAAGTTTCTACATGCAAATAAGGGGTGGGGTTGTAATAACTAAAGGAAATAGAGACTAACAAAAGTCAGGCATGTCAATGGAAGTACTTACCAAGACACTTGAAGGGAACAACAATGTGGGTGTGGCCTTTGCACTGCTTCTTGCCTGTTTTACACCAGTTTTCAATGCTGGCTGGCTCATTGGCTTCCACCACATTTGTAATCTGAAGCTCTGGATAAATCTATTTTAAAAGTGAAAAGAAATACTATACACATGGAGAATTGATAGACTCTTGGCAGGAGACAGGGAAAAACAACATTTTAAGAAGGAAAGATAACTACTTAAGGGACACAAAATGTGCAAAAAGCCTGTTATGTTTATCGAAATAAGAAACTAGGTCAACAACAGGCCAGTTCACATGTAATGCCAAATCCCCATTTGGCATTACATGAACGACCCTTTTTCTTGCACATTCCCTTTTGCTTCCTCCTTCCCCCTTCACTTCACATATTCTGCTTTCCTAAGTAATTGTTTATTTAACAGAAACCATAGCTTACCTCTACACTTGAATAAGCAAACTATAGTTTGCATGAGTGAATTCTGGTTGTGCCTTGTGGTGTTATATTAAGCACATAGATATTTAAATTGAACACCACTCAGACCTGACCATCTCCTATACAGATGAGGAAATTCCTGAAGGTAGTTATTCTGGGCTTGAAAATACTCCAGCCTTGGAAGTTGCAGAAAAATCAAATTTTATCAAGGGTAAAATGGACCTTTCAAGAAAAAAAATCTCCCAAAATTCACAACTGCCAACACAATGATGCTGGTTCTTTGCTTCCTAAACACAAGAACATATGCACGACTTACACATGTGCTGAAAGCTTCCTCCATTTGCTTGGGTGGGCACTATCAGATTGTTGCTACCAATGCAGCACCTTAAAGAAGCCGAAACATGCTGCTGTTGTAACACCAATCACCTAGCACAACCGTGATGGTGGCTTTGGGGTTAGTATCCTGGTAGATATGGCCAGGTCAAACACAGGAAATGTGATTGTATCAGGTGCACCTGCAACCTTAAGGCCAGAACCTGCAGCTTACAGTCATTCTTTGTCACTTCTGCCCATTGATGCACTATCACTGAAGTTAACAGTCATCAGGATCTAAATGATGGTTGAACTATCACTACTTACCCTCAGGTAACAAGGCAACTAGTGATATACAGTGCGTGTGTGTGTGTGTGTGTGTGTGTGTGTACGCGTGCGCACACACACACAAAGAGAGAGAGAGAGAGAGAGAATGTATGTCATTGCAAATACTTCATAATAGCTAGAGAGAGAAAGGAATGCAATCCCCAAACCTTTTACAATGGAAGCTTTTGCAAAATGCTGAACAGACAAGGGTAACACAAATCCAGTGCATATGAGTTTTCATGCACAGGGGAACTACGTCACAAGTGGGACTTCCTCATGATCTCTATGTTGTGGCAAAGTGCTTTGCAGAAGGGACTGCACTGCAGTTGGGAAATTTAGCTGAAGTTATGAGTCATCAGGATCTAAACAAAGGTTGCACCAGCTACAAAGAATGATTGTTTACCTCCTGGCAGTACTGCAGAATCTCTTCTTTCCTTTCAAAACAGCTATTTGTCCCAAAAGTATCAGGTTCCCATTTTCCAGTCTGGATATTGACATGCATATTAAGCTTTCCACAGAACATGGCAATCTGAGGCTCAGCCACAGCAAATCCTGTGCCGGCATTGGCAGCAAGTGCCTATGGAGAAAAAGAAGTTAATGTTACACACAAGTAGCTTTTTCATATTTTTATTTAAGAAATTTATATCCCACCTTTCAGGGCAAAGATCTCCCAAGGGAGGTTATAAACATAACACAAAAATATGTGTTAAAATACATATAAAACAATCCAATTACAAAACTAAAAACAGCAGCAGTTAAAAGCCCATCACACTTTCACCATGAGTCGAGGAAAAGAACTTTGGAAAGAAAAGAACTGAGGAAAGAACTGTGTACTTCATAAAAACAACCCTCTCTTGCACCATGAATATGGTGAGCCTTCAGAACTTGAGAACTTCCTCTCACTGCAATGAAGCTTGACAGACCAATGTTACATGTTATTTTCCTTCTTACGGTTTTTATTTGCATAATGCCTAATAAAGGTTTGATTTCAGACAGACCAATGCAAACCTACTACTGGTCCTGAGAAGCTAAGCTGCATGACCACACTTCCAGGTGGCTGTTGCTCCTTCTGCCCACTGGAAGAAGAATACAGGGCAAATTGGTCCTTAAAGCCACCTATTAATTCCTTCCATTGGTGTGTGTGTCATGCATGTCTTTCTTTACTGATAAAAGTGACCCTTCTACAGCATTTCAAGACAAAGGAATTCAAACACATTTCCTTAATTAGGAAGGTGGTATGTAAATACATCCAAGTATGTGTATATAACAGTCACATTTGGACCATCATATCTCAGATTGGTGGCACTGTGGTCTAAACCACTGAGCCTCTTGGCTTGCCGATCGGAAGGTCAGCGGTTCGAATCCCCGCAATGGGGTGAGCTCCCATTGCTAGGTCCCTGCTCCTGCCAACCTAGCAGTTTGAAAGCACGTCAAAGTGCAAGTAGATAAATAGGTACCGCTCCGGAGGGAAGGTAAACAGCGTTTCCGTGCACTGCTCTGGTTTCATCAGAAGCGGCTTAGTCATGCTGGCCACATGACCCAGAAAAACTGCGGATAAATGCCGACTCCCTCAGCCTGTAAAGCGAGATGAGCGCTGCAATCCCAGAGTCGTCAGGGGTCCTTTAGCTTTTTATCTCAGATTATTAAACTAACATATGTGCAAGTCTTTGTTCATGCACAGATCTCCTTTGCTCCTCCCTTCAACTGATAGTTGCCATTAAACCTATTTAACTATAACTATTTAACTATTTCTGAAAAAGAAGATTACAGCTTCAGAACAAGTGAATATACTAAAACGTGGTTTGAATCTGGTTTAACATCTTAGCTTGTGCTGAAGCTAGCAGTCGTGTTTTCCCACTTTGGATGAAATGCGAAACTACAGTTAAAAGGCTCCCTGGTTTAACTGCAGCTGACAAAAAAGCAAGGAACCAAGGGGCTCCATGCACAAGCAAGACTTGCTGCATATCTCAGCTTAACAAGGCAAGACATGATTGCCTGAACCAGTTCAAAAAGACAAGATAATTTCAGGCTAAACTAAGCTGCCCCTGGAGAAAGAGGACTTGATCAGTAAAGATGCAACAGCATTCACTGTCAGTGCAGGAGTTATGAATTAGCAGAGCTGAAGAGCTTCACTATAGCAGCTTCGCTCTGCTGCTGTTCCCCAAATAGGATCAACTTGAGGGGTACAATTTTAGACAGTGAAACAGAATCTTCATCATTACTGTTTGCTATTTTCAACCTTTATTACAATTTTCTGTTCCCTCTGAGAATCTAATATGAGGGGGTAGAAAGAAAATAAGCAGGGTTTTATCAGGAGAGACTAGTTCATCTCCAAGATCCAGCATAGCGATGGTTCACAATTTGTGAATAGGAAATATGCCTATTAATTTGACTTAAATATTTTGTGTGTGTATATATACATACATACACACCAACACTAGCACCTATACCAATAAACCTAGTATACTTGCTGACTAATCATTTAATAATGTATCCCATGATGGTTTGTTTCAGTGTTATCCGTAATGCATTATAAAGTAGATGACAAATATTTAGTAAGACCAACAAATTATTCTCTGCCTGATGCAAGGAAAGCCAAAAGTTTTGGCATATACGGCACACTACAGGTACAAAAGTTTGGAAACTCAGCCTAAACCAGACATCAATACAACTGGACCAGTGACCCAAATGCAGAATTTGTGATTTACTACTTTGTTCTCTCAGAGGAGGATTCCTTCCAATACTTTGCCTAAATTAGGAAGAAAGTTGTTTGGCCCCTACACCAGGAATATTCTTAACACTTCTAGAAAACAGCCTCACATCCTCTTTGGGAAGGGAGGGACAGTATTAGCACAGGAAGGAAAGAAGAAAACACAATGGCATAGAGAGATTCGTTTATAAAGGCTCAATATTTGGGATAAGAGACTTCTTTCAGGGGCAGCTTGACAAATTTATTGAGAGGAATGACTTCTGTCTTAAACAATCTTGCACATTAACTGATAAATGGTTGGCTTTAGCCTCAATAACCAGCCTGTTATGAGTGTGCTCTGTCCTCTGAACACATTGTTAAGTCACTGTAGAATCAAGTCAAGGGAGCCTGATCCCTTGAATTGAATTCTTGCAGGCAAGTCTGAGAATCCATACTATAAACCTCTTGTTCTCCACACTTGTGCAGCTTCTCATTCGTGCTAACAAACAATGCCAAGCACCAACTCCCTATGCC
This sequence comes from Podarcis liolepis, assembly GCF_965112155.1. Classification (NCBI taxonomy): domain Eukaryota; kingdom Metazoa; phylum Chordata; class Lepidosauria; order Squamata; family Lacertidae; genus Podarcis; species Podarcis liolepis. The sequence goes on along the minus strand of NC_139567.1, from coordinate 27,701,928 downwards.
CATGTCCTCTAGAGATCCTTCCACCTTTCTCCCCCTTATCACTTTGGGCTCAAAGGCAGTCTTCCATCTACTGTATTGGGAAGCCAAATGTTTTTTCTACCCTTGAGATATGGTATCCCACTTTCAAAGTACCTGCTATAGACCTGGTACGTTCAGTCTTAATTGCCTTCCTGGACTACAGAATCCATTTACTACAGAAAAGTAAAGGGAGTCTGAAATGAATATAAAATAAAGGCTGTACTCCCTTCTTTGCCTTCATGTAGCTTCTCCATTAAGCAAAATCTGTTTACAACTGACAAAAGTTGCATGCAGGGCACACTGATTTCTAGTCTGTAGGCTGATTAAAACGAGCCTTTCTACCACACACTATGGTATTCACATACAGGTCTTGAACAACCTGGAATTACTGAAATATCAGGGGAGGACAAATGCAAATGTCTGTCGTTTGAAGACCATATTAGCAAGCAAATGAAACTGTTTCAGAAAGAGAGGGTGGAACAGTGTTCAGTGCCAGGAGAAACAGGAGACAGGGCGTGTCTGGAATGTTAACCTTGGGTGTTCACATGCTGCATTGTGCAAAAATAGTCCTGGACTTTGACTTATAACATGCAAAGGATTTATAAGGTCTATCCTACTGTGAGCCACTGTAATTTTCTTTCTTAGAATGGTACTAACAAATGTATACAGCAAAACCAAGTGCAAGAAGCTGCAAGGTCAGCTATGCCTATTAGAAATTCATCCAAAATTTGTTCTGCACCAGCATGAACCTTGTTCAAACAGAGATCTTTAAGTCAAGAGGATGCTGTGTTTAAACATTAATGCTGAAGTGTTTATTTTAGCCATCTTTTCAGCTTATCGCCACATTACTAAGGGAAGCTTATCCCATTACTAAGGGAAAGGTATCGCTCCTCCTTGGATTGTTCAAATAGTTTGCATATCACTGGAGACAGGTTGCCATAGAGACATTTAAAATACTTATTCGCAAGTGAATAAGCTAAATTAGTCACTCACCCTCAAGATGTTCCTGTTACCTAAAGCAAGTTCAGGTAGATATATGAACCACAGAAAAGAACATTTCATGTCCAGCAGTACAGGTCAGTGCTTAGCCAATATCATGTACAAAACATTTTGAGCATCAGAATCCAATCAGGCTGCTTAAAGCATTCAATTATCTTATGCTAATCATCCAAGCATATGGACATTACGCATGGGGCAGTATACAAATGTCCTAAATAAAAAACTACATAAATAAATAAGTCACCAACATCAGCTAAGGGTTGTACATCCTTTCATAAGCCTAGCCTAAGTGTTCAAGTCAAGACCAACCCACATCACACACATCAGTTGTATGAAACAAAATTACAGTTGTTCATAAACCCAGACACACACACGTTCCAACTGAATGTAAGACACGTTAGACCTTCTAATTAAACAGAAGTTACAAAAAAGGATTTAAAGATCATGTACATTACACAAAACAAAAAGTGGCAATCCCAAGATTGTGGGAGTGAGTAGAGGCTGAACTTCCTTCCTTTCTGCTAGAAGTTTTGATCTGAGGACAAAAAAGTCCTTTCTTAACGCAATAGCAGGTTTCACTCTCATATGTGGCTGAAAAACCTCCTACTAGGTTCATCTGTGACATCCCACTAGTATGTGCTCTCCTACCACCACTGCAAAAAGCCTTCAAGGCATTTCTTTAGATGTTCTGGACATTTTCTGCCAAATTCTGCTGCAAGTTTGCTTTCCACAAAGACATATTCTGCTCTGTAGTAACTTCATTGAAATGGACAGTTTGTGCATTTTCCCAATCCAGGGCAAACCTGGTGAAGCTTGCATTTTTTTTCCTGAACAAACTCAATTTCAAAAATTTCCACTGAGCTGCAAAATAAATGATCAAGAATCAACATTAATCTGAAGGCTGGAAGGGGGCACAGATAGGAGGAAAATTCCAGGATGGGGGTTGTTGTTTTTTCAATGTCTTCACATCCAACCACAATATTGATTTATTTTTCATTTTTAATGTCTAGCTTCTTTAATTGCTCTGCTTTACAACTGTTTCTATGCCACCAGCAGCCAGTGGAGATGAAAAGACTTTTAATCATGTTGCCTGGAATGGAGAGAATTGAAATCCAGCCAACAGGCTGCTAAGCTATGTGTTTCCTTCAAAACAGCAGCAGGTTCTACAATGGCATTTGCACAGCTGAGGCAGGTCTTTGAAATTTTCGTTGGCCTGGGTGGTGGCCTAACTGCTCTTTGTTTTACTTTATGCAGGATGAAAAATTTGTCGTGAGTGCTTGCTTAAGTATTTATGGTGATTAGTGGTGCAATCTAAGTACATATGGAAAGAATGTTTACTTAAAAGCACATTAATCCTTATCATTTAGCCTCAAAATCAACCAATACTGAGACCAGAGTTTTTACATCAGCAATGACAGATTTTAACCAGGCCCACCCCAGCGTGGTGGTTCATATGAGGCAAGTGATGTGAAATCTCAATATTTTTTTAATTGGAAAAGGTTCTGATGCCCTGAGTGGATCCTATTTAGTATGTTTGCTTGACTTATTTAGTACAGTGGTACCTCTGGATGCGAACAGGATCCGTTCCAGAGCCCCATTCGCATCCTGAAGCGAACGCAACCCGCGTCTGCGTGTGCGCAGGTCACGATTCGCCACATCTGCACACACGCGTGACATCATTTTAAGCGCCTGCGCATGCGTGAGCAGCAAAACCCGGAAGTAGCGCATTCCGTTACTTTCGGGTCGCCACGGAGCGTAACCTGAAAACGCTCAACCTGAAGCATATTTAACCTGAGGTATGACTGTACAGTGGTACCTCGGGTTACATACGCTTCAGGTTACATATGCTTCAGGTTACAGACTCCGCTAACCCAGAAATAGTACCGTGGGTTAAGAACTTTGCTTCAGGGTGAGAACAGAAATCGTGCTCTGGCAGCGTGGCAACAGCAGAGGCCCCATTAGCTAAAGTGGTGCTTCAGGTTAAGAACAGTTTCAGGTTAAGTACGGACCTCAGGAACGAATTAAGTACTTAACCCAGGGTACCACTGTACTGTAAACCGAACATAAAAAATTGCATAATTTACATACTGTGCATGGCAACCCATGCCGGTAGTGTAGATTTTGGCTCAACTCTGTCACCCTCCCACCCCCCCAAAGCTCAACAACTTTTGAAATATGGTAACCCTAGAGTTAGAAACTAAGTTTTTGGAAGGGGGCTTAATGGAGAAACAAGAGAGCAGCAGTTTGAATTCTCCTCAACAATCATCATGATTCCCATCTGCATTTGACTTTATTAGTCAGCAGGCCCCAGACTCCACTACAACAAAAACTAAGTTGAATGACTAATGGAAGACCTCTGAATGCAGGATGCTGTGTGAACAAGTTTTTATGTTAGACAATAGCAATAAACTCCTGAGATTAGTATGCATTGTCACTCTGCAGAGCACTTCTAACAAAACTTAGATTCAAGTTCACCCATGAGACACCAAAGAGGATTTGTCAAAGCAAACACTTGGTGTCACATCTTGTAATTGCAGCATGAACAAACTGGAAGAGTGAGACTATTGGTTCTAATATTTAAGAAGGCACACAGCAGCATCACAGACTTGTGCACATTAACTTGGGTTGGAATCAACTGAAATAGATTAACCCAAGCCACTAAAACTGGGACAATTTATATAAGGTTATTCAGAACAGAAAGACTTTGGTACAAACAAATGCACAGTTAAGCAATCTTGGAGGCAGGGGGAGATTTGTTTACTTGCAATTCTACCAACATATTTACATTATTTATAGGCTACCCTAAAACAAGAAATTATCTGGATGGCTCACATAATAAAAGCCACAGACTTCTAAAAAGATTTAAATCAGATCTAAAATCTGGAGAGCGAAGACTAATCAACAAGGTCACACTCCCGCCTCCCCCACCTCTCCCACAAAGGCTATCCAACAGAGTGATCAAGGCAATTTCATTATTAAAAGCAGAACTAAACCTCAGTTTAAATGGATCTACTTCATCCAAGAGTGCTTAGATTTGGCTAGTAGCCACCCACTCCAGCACTTTGCCCAAGGAAGGGATGTTACCCAGCACCCTGTTGCTGCTCAGATCTTCTGGGTTTCACGGAGTGACAATCTGAACAGCCTAATCCTGTTCCCATTTCAGCCTTATGGCACTCAATCATAGGTCCCATTCTGTCCCATTTTGTGGAAAGACAAGTTCACATTTAAACTGTACACATTGTGAACATACTTGCGTAAAATTTACCCTTTTCAGTGTACTCATCCATACAATACATATTAAATAATACATGTGTACATACTTTTTGTTCACCAAATGCTACAACACAAATTTCATGACTTGGAGTTTCACTCTGATCCATAAGCAATTTTTGGTTATGAGATTACTCCTTTGTAAAATGTGGCCCAAACAAATTCCTCTTCTATCGCTAGTTCAAGGTAAGCTTTTCCAGCAGCTGTATCAATTTTCTATAATGAAGCTGGGATCACTTCCCAGACCCAGCCAGTCAGCCATCTAATCTTTGCTAGAGATAATAACCTAAGCCAGAAACTGATTTTACCAGGCTGGGGAGACAGTAGATATGTGTAAATAAAATAAGACGTGTTCCACAAAGCACAATGTCACTGAATGTAAACTTCCAGCATCAAAGGCACACCGAATGCGCCCACCTTGAAGCTTCAGTTTGTTTGCATTTAGACAAACCAGAAAGGCTCGATGTGGACACAGGAGTTGTCCTAACTACTAATAATAATTCAGC